>NW_028230710.1:0-41130 GCF_043228905.1 Azolla caroliniana
CACACACGTGTGCATGTGTTCACATACGTATCGACTCACAATTACATTTATGCCCCCTACACACACACACAACAATCATCATGATCACATTTGACCCTCGCTCATCACATTGGACTCTCCGTACATCTCGTACGGGGTAACATGAGCAAAAGGGGTATAAGTGTTATAACCCTTGGAGACGAAGCAGGTCCGAGTTAGCCGGGATGTTGAGTTTGATGAGATGGACATCATGGTATGCCTTACCGGCTCCAACTTCCAACTTCCAACCCCGACCCGATACCGGAGGATGAGGCTAGTTAGCCTGAACATGTCTAGTTAGAAGACGAAGGGTTCGAGACTCTAGATGTGAGTCCGGAATCGTTTCGGTTGAGTGGGCCGAATGAGCGACTAGGTTCGACAGACCAGTCGGAAGATGAAACCGGTGAGTAGTGGAGGACCTCTGCAGTGTTACCCCCGTGCAAGGAACCGAGGAGATGGTTCACGCGCAAGGAAAAAGGGAAGAGGAAGATGCCGGAGCACAAGACCAGCAATGGTGAGTTAGATCGTAGTGGATCTGACTCCGAAAAAGAAGAAGGCGGATCATTGGCAATGAAGACCGAACCGGCCAAGAAGGGCCTCAAATCGGGTAACGATAAGTTACGCCGATCTTCTCGCTAGAAGAACCTCGTGAAGCGGTACGGGTACAATGAGTACATGGCGCATCACTATGCGTACATGACCAAGGTGGCAGAAGTGGGTGAGCCGGAGAGCTATGTAGAAGCGGCAAAGGACGCAAATTGGCGTGCCGCTATGGAGGAAGAAATGCGAGCACTTGATGCCAACGACACATGGGACCTAGTTGACCCTCCCCGACACTGTAAAAATGATCGGATGTAAGTGGGTGTACAAGGTAAAGCACAATGCCGACGGTTCGGTTAACCGATACAAGGCCCGGTTAGTGGCGAAGGGATACGCGCAGACCCACGGAATCGACTACGACAAGACCTTCGCTCCGGTAGCGAAGATGACAACAGTTCGTGTGGTGCTGGTGGTTGCTGCGGCAAGGGGGTGGCATCTTCACTAGATGGACGTGAAGAATGCATTTCATCAAGGCAATCTTGAAAAAGAGGTCTTTATGACCCAACCCCCTGGTTTCCAGTCCGAGATGAAGAAGTCGGCGGTATGCCGGTTGAAGAAGTCACTTTATGGCCTGAAGCAAGCCCCCCGAGCTTGGAATGCGAAGATCACGCACCGGTTGCGTAAGATGGGGTTTGCGGCCTCCAAGTCTGACTCTTCGTTTTTCATCCAGCAAGGTCCGGACGGTTCGGTTTGGATCTTGTTGTATGTTGATGATCTAGTCATCACCGGACTCGGACTCGATGAAATCAACCGAGTCAAGTCCCAACTGTCGGACGCATTTGAGATGAAGGACTTGGGGGACCTTCACTATTTCCTTGGGATCGGGGTGATCTGAACCCCCGACGACATATTGCTCTCACAAAGACACTATGTGTTGAATATGTTGTACAAGTTCGGCATGACGGAATGCCGACCGATCTCCACACCCCTGGACCGGAACTAGAAGCTCTGTCCCGACTCCGGACTGGCCTGCAATGAGAAGCAATTCCGACAAATCTTCGGAAGCCTTATATATTTGACAATCACCTGACCCGTCATTAGCTATCTGATCGACGTGATCAACCAATATATGCCGAAGCCAACCGTGGAGCACCTTCTATACGCGCATCGAATTTTGCGATATGTGTGCGGCACGAAGGACCAGGGACTGTTATATCGGCATGGTATAACTGAAGAGCTAGTCGGCTACACTGATGCTGACTGGGCCGATGATGCATCGGATCGCCGATCCACCTCTGGCTATATGTTTTCCCTTGGTAGTGCAGTTGTTGCGTAGAGCACCAAAAAGCAACCAACAGTGGCCCTTTCGAGCACTGAGGCTGAATACTGGGGCGCTACCATTGCCACAGGCCGGCGATGCATCGGAGCGCCGATCCACCTCCGACTATATGTTTTCCCTTGGTAGCGCGGCTGTTGCGTGGAGCAGCAAAAAGCAACCAACAGTGGCCCTTTCGAGCACTGAGGCTGAATACTAGGGCGCTACCATTGCCACCTGTGAAGCCATTTGGCTTCAGCGACTGCTGCAAGACCTGCGGATCAAGGTGCCGACCCCGATCCTGATCTACTGCGACAACATAACCAACATGCAGCTCGCCAAGAACCCCATATTCCATGTTTGCACAAAGCAGATAGAAGTGCACTACCACTTCGTGCGTGAGCGTGTCTTGAGCGGTGAAGTCGAACTTTGGTATGTTCATACGGATCAGACATCTTCACCAAACCACTGCCGAGGTATTCCTCGTGGATGCGTGGAATGAGGCGGAACCTCGGGGGTCCTGTACCAAAGAGCAAGAGAGGAAGGGGACGAAACCCTCTTCGCGCGAGCGTAGATCCACAGGGACACGACCCTTTGACGCAAAGACGCAAGTGGGACAACGACACAGAAAGACACGAATGTATGTATGTATTAACAAAGACAAACAACAAGAACACGAAGTCGGTTACAACCGAACAGGCCGGCGAACAGATGCCGATACCTGCCCGTAAACGCACAGAGAGGAAGGAGTAGGTTGGAGGTGCTGCCGGAAGCACTCGGGCATTCCTCAGAGCAGCGCGAGCCTCCCGAAACCTGCATAGAAGGAAGCTATGGCGTTTGCAAACCAGAGAGAGAGAGAGAAGCCTTCGCACGCAAACTGACAGCACTTCGTCCTCGACTCTCCACGATCCCCTCGTCCCTCCTCGTCTCCCTCCTTTTATAGGCAAGGAAGGAGCCGTTTCCCCTTTACTTCCTACCTACCGAATCTACCTAGGATCTCCTATGTACAACATAAGGCGCATGTGCATGAAGAGTCGGTTCCTACGCTCCGGTACACCGATTCCGCTTGTGGACGGTTTTCTTCACGACATCCGCTCCCACCTAACCGCGCATCCACCGACATGCGCCAAATTGTGTTGGGACGGAGAAAACCGGTCCAGCCTTCATTCTCCGCCCGTCGGTTCTTCCTCGGTTTCGGATCGCTCGTCGTCGCGGTCCAAGTCAACCGGATCCGGCTCGTCGTCGTGACGCTTCTTGAACGCTTTGATCCGCTTCCCAGCTACCGGTATTGCCATTCTCGTACCGTCGAGTTCCGCCAGATGGTACGTCCCGTTGTCGTTGGCGCTTTGTACCACGTAAGGCCCGAACCACCTTCTTGCGAACTTCCGTGTCGCTCGGTGCTGGTTGTCAAGGCTGCTGTCGTAGACTAGCACCCAGTCGCCTTCCTTGATCTTCTTCGGTCGGAGCCGGTGCGTTCGGTCGAACCGGGCTTTGTTCCTTATCCTTGCTTCCTGAAGCTTTTCCGCAGCCTGCTCCACGTCCTCCGGTCTTCGCTCGAGCTGTCGTATACGCGCCGCCAGCAGTTCCTCCCGGCTCATCTCGTCTCTCCAGTCCACGGTTGCCCACGAGGAGATCGTATGTTCCATCGGCATGACCGGCTTCTGCCCAATCATGAGTTCTGTTGGCATGAACCCGGTTACCGAACTGTGCGTAGTTCGGTCCGCCCACAACGCGTAAGGCAGCAGCTGCGGCCAGTTCCCGACTTGACCTTCGCATGCCCGAACTAACGCCTTGACGATCGGTCCATGTCCGCGCTCCACCTTTCCATTCGCCTCCGGATTGTACGCAGTGGTAAGCGAGAGCTTGACTCCTAGCCGGTCGAACAACTCCTCGGCCTCTTCGGTGTCCAACTCCCCGCGATCAGCCACTATCTTCCCGACGCACCCGTACCGGCATATCACGTCCTCGATCAGGAACCGACACACGGCCGCGGTCGATTTGTTCTGAAGGGCTCGGCCTTCTACCTGGTTCGTCAGATCTTCCCGAGCCAGGACCAGATACCGCATCTGTCCTACTCCCATCGGCATCGTCACCAGATCTACCATCCATTTGAAGTGGATGGTCGGAGGGTACGTAGGGTGAAGCTCGTCCCGATGTCGGACTATGGAGTGCATCTGACAGCTCTCGCAAGTTGTCACGAACCGATGCACGTCCCGGTACAGTCCCGGTCACCAGTACTTCCCCTTTATCTTCTCGAACGTGGCCCACGTTCCACGGTGTCCAGCCCAAGGGCTGTCGTGGGAGGCCGTCAGCAGCTCCTCCTGTTCTTCCTTCATCGCCACCACCCGGAGCGGGACGCCGTTCCTCTTCTTCGGGTGCTTCCATAAGTATCCGTCCCGGAGAAAGAATCGGTATGCTTTCTTCCGGATCCGGTTGGCCTCGTCCTTCGTCCATGACGCATCCGGCGTCATTGTCCTCAAAAATCCACCGATCTGTAGCCACTCGCCGTCGTACTTGCTCTCGTCGAAGCCGTTAAGTGCCGGAGTGCTCGCCCCGTCGATCGTCACGTACGCCGCCTCGAAGAAGTCCACGCCGACTTCTTCGTCCTCCGAAACCATGCCGCCCTCGTCATCAAACCTCGCCCTCGAAAGCATGTCGGCCATGGCGTTGTCTTTTCCAGAAATGTGTCGTATTTCCGGGTCCAAGGACTTGATGTGCACTATCCACTTGAGCATCGCCAGGTCCAGTGTCGCGCATCCGGAAACCATGCCGAGAATCGGCAGGCAATCCGTCTCGATAACCACTTCTGTCCCGATCAGGTAGTCTTTGTCGGCCTTTACTGCCGAAACGATGCCCCAGAGTTCGCGTTTAACCTGGGCGTACCCTCGCTGTCGTTCACTGAGGACCTTCGCGCCGAATCGGATCGGGAACCGAATGCCGTCCCCGTCTTCTTGGTTGACGACCCATCCGATCCCGGTCGGCCCCGTACCACCGTTATGTATACTGGGGTACCCTTCTCGTAGACAGCCTTCCGGAGCGCCGGTGCCGCCGCAAGAGCTTCCTTCAGCTTCCGGACCGACTCCGTGTGCTCGTCTCGCCACTCGAATTTTCGCCCTTTCTTCAGCAACCCGTATAGAACGCGCATGCCCCCAGGAACCTCCGAACTTCTGTAACCGAGCTACAGTCGGTCTTCATCGCGGAGATGGCTTCTACCTTTGCCGGAGACGGCTTCCAGCCATAGGGTCCACATAGGTGTCCAACCACCAGGATTTCCGATTGCCCGAAGGCCGATTTCTCCCCGGAGAAGGTGAGCCTCGCATCCTCTAGCCTTTGTAGCACCTTCTCGCAGTCGTCGATGTGTGTTGCCACGAATCGCCGGCATCCGTCTGGCCCGACTGTCTCGTCCTTCTCTTCCACCGGGCACCCCTTTATCGGGATGTCGTCCAGAAATGGCATGGTGATGTCCGGGATGCAATCCCTCAGTACCTTGTTCATTGCATTCACCATGTGGGCCACCGAGTTAGTCCCTCCTTGTGGCAGGGTACACATTCGCACTAGGCCGAGGGGAGTCCGCATCGTCGTAATGTCTCTGCTCTCCATGGCTAGCTGGAACTAGTCGTACCCTGAGTACAGATCACCGACCGAGTAAATCGACCTTCCGGCGAAGGCCTCCGCGAACTCGTCTATGGTCGGTCCGATTCCTACGTTCCGAATGGTCACTCTGTTGACCGGTTGCAGGTCTTGAATGAAGCGCAATGTTCCGTTTTTCTTCGGTACGGTAAACCATCGGTTCGAGTATGGGGCACTCGACGGTTCAAGAATGCCCATATCTACTTTCTACCTCAATAGCTCCATCAACTTCGGGATGTGAGCTCTCGGTACCGGAATCGGCTTGAGATTCCACGGTACATGCGGTACCGTGAATATCACCATCGGCTCCACGATCGTCGGGTCTACGTACCCGATCTCTTCCGGTGAGAATGCGAAGGCTTTCCCGTGCCTTCCGAGCATCCTCCGAAACCGGTCTTCCTCCGCCGGCAGCAGGAACCCGCCCCCACCGATCTTGAGCTCCTGGAGCGTCCCGTCGGTGAAGGTGTGTCCTATGCAGGCCGGATCTCGTAAACTGGGGTCCGACGCCACCCCTCTGATTCGGGACTCGCTGCCCTCTGGCAAGGGTGCCGCGACTGGCCTTACCTTCCGGTCCACAGTCTTGTACTTCGTGCTAACTTGGGCCGTCCGATCCGACCCGAGCCCCTGACTGAAGTTCGCGATGACTTCGTACATCTCTTCGGAACATACCGGTATCGTCCGGTCTTCGTTAAGGTCTTCTCCGGCTACCTTCCTCAGCATTCCCAAGGTGTCGTCGAAGGAGACCGCCTCCACGGCTCTGCTGATTTCCTCGTCCGGGCCGAGAACTCCGCACGCTCGAAGTCGCACTTCCGCCCTTGTCTTTTCTCGGCCGACGATGCCGACTATCATACACCCTCCGTTGTTGGAGAAGCAAAATTTCCTACCTATCGTATAGTCGTGGGGTCTTTTCCGAGTGTTCGGGCTGTCTCGGCCCCACGCCTTGGCAGCCCTCTCTAAAAATCCTCCCGGCTCTCGCCACCGAGGGATTCGCGGTTTCTCTCGTGGTTCGGCCGCACCGTCAAAAATTGCACCGAATGGCGCCCGTCCTGGCTTTTGACCCTCGCGTAGGCCGAACCGTTGTCCAGCACCTTGGTCTCCATTCTCGCCGCCGTGATGTATGGATCCCCTAATATGACCGGGTGCGAGGACGTCTCCTGTACGAAGAAGTGCTGGTCAATCTCGACGTCGCCGATCTTGACTCGCACGTTCGGGCAGGCCCCATGCAGTTCCTCGGTGGCGCGCGTCGCCGCCCGTATCTTCCATCCGTGCTTGGTGTTGATCGGCCACTTCCCCTTCTTATAGAAGTCCATGGACATCAGGTTTATTTCCGAACCGTGGTCCACCAACGCCACCATCGGTTCCTGAACATCTTCGATCTTTACCGGGGTCTCCGTGGTCGCTCGGGCCCAGTGTGGCCTCGAATAGTGGCTCTCCGCCCACTCATCTCCCAGCGCCGAGTCGTCGATGTGCGTCGTCTGCACCGCCACCAGTCTTTCCGGTTCCGTCTCTGTCGACAGTCTTTTCCGTTTCACCAAGTCTACAATGGAGTCGTGGAACTCCTTCTTGGCGATCCCTAGCACCTCCCGCAATGACAACTCCACTTTGCTGTCGAGGATCTGTTCTTCTAGGACCTTTCGTAGGTCCGTAGTCCTTTCTATTTCCGTCCCCAGTTGGTACCCGCCCTTCCTGGGGTTATCTCGCGAGCCGGACCCATCGGCATTGTTCCGTCGTTGCCCGAATCGGGTCTCGTACCGTTGTGAGGGCCCGGCCGCTCCGGCTTTCCCCACTCGTTTTTCCTCTACCAGAGCCTCGTAGTTCCGGCAGGTGGTTTCTACGAAGCCCGTCTTCTCCTCGACCGGATCGCTCCACCCGGTTATTTCCCGGACCCGTCTCTCAGCGCGGTCCGTTTCTTCTTTCCTCAGCCGTGCGCCGGCGAGGCCTTCCAGCATTGCCGACCAAAAACCGTCTTTGCTCTCCTTTCGGGCCTCGCTGCCCCCAACCCGAATACTGGCCGACGCCGAGTAGTGGATGGCCTCCACGTGTCGGGCCGCTGCCTCTTCCATCAGTCTCTTCATACCTCCTCGCCCGTTGTTTCGGTTCAAGGCCCTCCTGGTGTCGCTAGCGTGCACCCGGCCTTCCCACAAGTACACCACCCGGTTTCTCAACGCCTCTGCGAAATCGCCGCAGTCCTTCCGGATGTGGCCAACCTCGTCGCACCACATGCACCTGTTCCCTGCTGCCGGCCGTCGGTCATGAGCCGGTTCGCTGCCTTCCCTTCGAGTCTAGGCAATCTGGAGATCCTTTATCGCCCGCGTCAACTCCTCCAGCGCCGCTCCTCCAGACGAGCCATTGACCATGCCGGTCGAAGCCGGACCGGTTTCGAGCCATTCCCAGGTTTCTTCCCTTCGCACTTGCGGTGCCGGTCCAAGCCTCCTTGCTATGACAGAGCCCGCACCGGCCGCCCCGTTGTCAGCCCATTCTCCCCGTTTGTCGAAACGGCCACAGACTCTCTTAACCGCAGCCCAGTCGGTTGTCAGCCCGTCTTCGGTTTCCAGCAAGGAGCCGACTTGATCCCTGTCCCGCTCGTCCACCGACTTGACGAACAGTAGGACCCGGCTTGTATCCAGAACGGTTCGGTCAAGCGCCGAAAGGCGCGCAAAGCGTTCTTCGAACTCCCGGAGGAGTGCCGACGCCTTTCTCCCCTTGCCGGGGAACTCCACCCATTCCATGAAGTCCCTTTTCGAAAGCCGGAGCGCGTCGTCCAGCCCATATTTTTCTAGGAGTCGGCCTTCGAACTCCTCCCAGGTACGGCTCTCCGCCCGCACCTCGAGCACCTCCGCATGGATGCTCGGCATCGCCACTCGAGGAAACCCGGCAAGACGCCTCTCTTCCGGAATGTCCCGCATCAGCATTTCTGCCCCATAGGACGCCAAATACTTCGTGGCATCCTTTCCGCGGAACCGGCCGATCGTACCGATGAGGGTGTTGGTGCCCTCGCGTGCACTCAATATCCGATCCACGGCCGAAGCCATGGCCTCTGCAAGATCCGACCCTTTCATCTTCTGCTCTTCTGCTGCCTCCTTCACGTCGGGTTCACCAAGATGTCGAGGTATTCCTCGCGGATGCGTGGAATGAGGCGGAACCTCGGGGGTCCTGTACCAAAGAGCAAGAGAGGAAGGGGACGAAACCCTCTTCGTGCGAGCATAGATCCACAGGGACACGGCCCTTCGACGCAAAGACGCAAGTGGGACAGCGACACAGAAAGACACGAATGTATGTATGTATTAACAAAGACAAACAACAAGAACACGAAGACAACAAAACACGAAGTCGGTTACAACCGAATAGGCCGGCGAACAGATGCCGATACCTGCCCGTAAACGCACAGAGAGGAAGGAGTAGGTTGGAGGTGCTGCCGGAAGCACTCGGGCATTCCTCAGAGCAGCGCGAGCCTCCCGAAACCTGCATAGAAGGAAGCTATGGCGTTTGCAAACCAGAGAGAGAGAGAGAAGCCTTCGCATGCAAACCGACAGCACTTCGTCCTCGACTCTCCGCGATCCCCTCGCCCCTCCTCGTCTCCCTCCTTTTATAGGCAAGGAAGGAGTCGTTTCCCCTTTACTTCCTACCTACCGAATCTACCTAGGATCTCCTATGTACAACATAAGGCGCACGTGCATGAAGAATCGGTTCCTACGCTCCGGTACACCGATTCCGCTTGTGGACGGTTTTCTTCACGACACCGCTCGGATCGGACAAGTTGCAATAGTTCACTGACATGCTTGGTATTCAACATCTCGATGTGCCACACTTGAGGGGGAGAATGGGCAAAGACACCGGAATGGGCAAAGGCAATGAAACTACCGATTGCGCTGGTGAGGGAAGAACCGACAAAGGGAGATATAAGAAGAAGAAAGGAGCCGAGTCAACAAAGGAAGTTGACACATTTGAACAAGTCGGAACAAGCGGCAGTGGCGGCAGAGTCAAGAAGGACAGAGCCGACCGGAAGAAGAAGGCCAAGACCCGCACATGGTCTGATGTGGTGAAGGTCCTGGAACCGGAAGATGAATCGGGAGCGACCGATTCGAACAAGAGCTGGAACGAATCGGAGACAACCAATTTAGTTCAATAGACGGATTCAGAAGAACCAGATCAATTCAAGGCCAAGAGGACAAGAAGGCAGCGAAAGTCGACGCCAACATGAAGGAATCGGCGAATTGGCAAGCGGCGAAGTCACAATTGCGAGGGAGCTGAATTGGGCCTGTTGAGCAGACAAGCCGACCGAAGAGGTCGAGGTGCGCAGAATCAAAAGGGTCGCGGCAAACGGAACCAGACCGGACGAGGAGCGCGAGCGAGGTAGAGTGACGCCAGAAGGATACGACTCCGCACGCTCGTGGTCAAACATCGACAAAAGATGAACCGGAAGGTCGAGGAGACGCTTGCTAAGGGCTGGAGGGAATGGTCGGCTGAAGCGGTCGAACTCCAAGTCTTACGGGCCGACGCCGAGAATTGGAAGAAAGAGGGTCGTGGCTTCTACAAAATGGACAAAAATAGCATCCAATTAGTAAGAGAAGACCTCACCGAGACTTCCAAGCTCTGGCAAAAACTCACACCACGGAAATTGGAAACCGGTTGCCATGGAGATTGACACTACAATCTGACCTCAAGTTGAGCTTGAGGGGGAGTGTTGAGCGGCAAGCTCAACTGGATCCGGATCGACATCCGGAAGGATGAGCTGGATCAGTGAGCCGGTGAGCAAATGAGCCGGGGAGCTGGGAAGCCAGTTAACCGGATCAAGCAGTAACCGGAAGCCTAGTAGCAGCCTAGACTACTAGGTAGTTAATGTCTCGTAGTTAGATGGAGGTTCGGTTTACACACCTCGGGTGCTTCATTGAGGAAGAAGGCCGTGTGATTGCGCAAGGGCGCAGAGACGGGAGGATGTTCATCCTCGACTCCACTGACAGTGGCACCACAATGTTCGCGAAGGGAAGAAAAACCGAGTCGGACATCGACTTGTGGCACAAGCGGATAGGCCACGTCAACTACCAGCGGCTTCAAGACCTGCAATCGAAACATGTAGTGTTCGGATTGCCCAAATTTAGTGGCCGAAAGACACAAATTTGTGAAGCCTGCCAGCTCGGGAAGCAACACCGACTTCCTTTCCCCAACGAGCAAAACCAGAGCCGGAATAAGCTCGACCTCATACACTCCGATGTATGGGGGCCGGCACAAAACGTTAGTCTTGGCGGGAGCCGATATTTCGTCTCCTTCATCGACGACCACACGCGACACACGTGGATCTACCTCATTGAGAGGAAGAGCGAAGTCTTCCACTGTTTCCGGGACCTCAAAGGGTTCGTGGAAACGGAAACGGGACGGAAGATCAAGTGCCTGCGGTCGGATGGCGGGAAAGAGTACTTTTCTAGTCAATTCAACGGTTATCTACAACAAATGGGAATTCAGCGCGAATTCAGTTGTAGATACACGCCAGAGCAGAACGGCGTGGTCGAGAGGAAGAATCAGTCAGTTGTGGAAGAGGCACGGGCAATGTTGGAGGAGAAGAGCTTGCCCAAGTTCTATTGGGCCGAGGCAGTAAGGACCGTGGTATACATCCAGAACCGGATCGGAGACAAAGTGTCGGCGCACGAGCTGTATTTCGGAACGAAGCCGAACTTACGACACTTGAGGGTGTTCGGTAGCATTGCGTATGTGCATGTACCGAAGGAGAAAAGGAGGAAGCTAGACGCAAAGGCTGAGAAATGCATCTTGGTCGGTTACTCGGACGAGCAGAAGGGTTATAAGTGCTATAACCCTCGCACCAAACAAGCGCGTGTTAGCCGCAACGTTGTGTTTGACGAGTCCGCGTCCTGGTACCAGCCCCCGACTCCGAACCCCAACTCCAATCCGAGCTCTGACGATGAGGTCAGCGAGGCCGAGATGTCTTCGGATGAGCCCGAAATCGAGACCCGCAAAGAGAGTCCGATTTCACTCCGTTTAAGTGGACCGATTGGACGACTGAGTCGGTACGACCAGTCCGATGAAGAGCCGGCAAGTAGTGGAGACTCGGCCGTGCATTCCCCGCGCAGGAAGCCGGGGAGACGGCTTACGCGCAAAGAGAAAGGGATGAAGAAGGTGTCGGATTCCGGCACGGATAGGAACAAGTCAGACCGATGCGAGTCCGACTCCGAGGGAACCGGTGACAGGTCTTTAAAGGTGAAGATCGCGTCGACCGAGAAGGCCTCGACATCGGCTAATGTGAGATTACGCCGATCTACCCGCTAGAAGAATCCTGTTTTGCGGTTTGGATACAACGAGTACATGGTGCATCATTATGCGTACATGACCCGTGTAGCGGAAGTGCGTGAGCCGGAGAGCTACGCAGAAGCGGCTAAAGACGCGAATTGGCGTGATGCGATGGAGGAAGAGATGCACGCATTGGCGGAGAACGAGACCTGGGACCTGGTTGACGCACCAAGAGGAGTAAAACCAATCGGGTGTAGGTGGGTGTACAAGGTCAAGTACAACACCGATGGCTCGGTCAACCGGTACAAGGCTCGGCTAGTGGCAAAGGGCTACGCGCAGAAACACGACATCGACTACGATGAGACGTTTGCGCCGGTCACGAAAATGACGATCGTCCGTGTTTTGCTCGTAGTAGCTGCAGTGAAGGGGTGGCACTTACATCAGATGGATGTAAAGAATGCGTTCCTGCAAGGTGACCTTGAGGAATAGGTGTACATGGTACAACCCCCCGGATTTCACTCTGGAACGAACTCCTCGGCAGCATGCCGACTGAAGAAGTCCCTTTACGAACTGAAGCAAGCCCCGCATGCCTGGAACGCAAAGATCACGCAACAACTGCATCGGATGGGCTTCGTCACGTCAAAATCGGACTCTTCCATGTTCATCCGGAAAGGTCGACTCGAACCGGTCAGTATTTTACTATATGTTGATGACTTGGTCATCACCGGCGCCGACCTATGTGAAATCGACCGCGTGAAGCTCCAGCTTGCGGCATCATTCGACATGAAGGATCTGGGGGACCTTCATTACTTCCTCGGGATCGAAGTGATTCGTACCCCTGAAGGCATATTGATCAGCCAACGTCACTATGTGCTGAGTATGCTCTTCAAATTCGGGATGGCCGACTGTAAGTCAGTCTCGACTCCTCTGGACAGAACCGTCAAGCTTCGTCCCGATACGGGAACGGTATGTGACCCGACGAGGTTCCGATAAATTGTCGGAAGCCTCATATACTTGACCATCACCCGACCCGACCTCAGTTATCCGGTCGAAGTGATCAGTCAGTTCATGGCGCGACCTACCGAGGAACACCTTCAGTGTGCGGAACGCATACTTCGGTATGTCAACGGCACTAAGGACTGGGGACTGCTATATCGGACCGGTGCAGCCGCGCAGTTAGTCAACTACACCGATGCTGACTGGGCTGGCAACGCCGCCGATCGTCGATCCACGTCTGGATACGCGTTCTCCCTCGGGAGTGCCGCGATTGCGTGGAGCAGTAAGAAGCAGCTGACAGTTGCACTATCGAGCACCGAGGCTGAGTACCGAGGAGCGGCTGTCGCGACATGCGAAGCCATATGGTTGAAGCGGCTACTTAAGGAACTGCAAGAGGAGGTGTCAGATCCGACGATGATCTACTGCGACAACCTCAGCAACATCCAACTCGCGAAAAACCCCATTTTCCACGCACGGACCAAGCACATTGAGGTGCACTACCATTTCGTCCGTGAGCGTGTCCTTTCCGGTGAAGTCGAACTTCAGTACGTTCCGACGGATTGGCAGACTACCGACATCTTCACTAAGCCCCTTGCTCTGGACAAGTTGCGGCAATTCTCCGGTGCGCTCGGATTGCATCACCTCGACGTGCCAAACTTGAGGGGGAGAACAGTCCTGAACGACCAAGCAAAGCAGCAGGAAAGGAGCGGAGGCCGCAACACCGCGTCGGTTGACTCGGCTGTTGACTCAGTTGTCGAGTTCGACTTCGGATCGGCTGAAGAAGTTGAGGGCGGACCCGCGGAAAAGTCCGAAAGCGAACAGAAGGGGAGCAGCTGAAGGAGAGAGCCGAAGCCAACCACGCATGGGGAAGATGATGCCACCAAGGGCGAGAAGACCGAAGATGAGTTGGAGACAGCCAACTCGGACGGGAGCGAAAACCGATCGGAGGTAGCCGAGTCGGTTCGGATGTTTGATTCAAATACGCTGAATCAACCGAGGCCCAAGCGGAAGAAAAGGCAGCAGGAGAAGCGTCAACACCGCAACAACATAAGAGCTGCTAAGGGCCGCATGAGCAGACAAGCCGACCGGAAGGGTCGAAGCGCGCGGAGTCGAATAGATCGAGGAGCGCGAGCGAGGCGTGAAGCTAGGAGGAACCGGAGCTTTGAGCTCGAGGATCCCGAAGAGCCTCGAGTTGAGCTTGAGGGGGAGTGTTGAGAGACAAGCTCAACATCGGCCGGATCGGCTGAAGAAGCCGAGGACCGGATCAGTTGGGACCGATCGGTTAGGCCGAGTGCGTAAACCGGGAGGCCGTTAGGAAAGATATTCCATGAGGAATATATTTGGGAGTTAGTGTAGGAGCTCTTAAAGAGCATTGAAGTACGGTCAGTACTTCGGTCAGTCCTTCGAGGACTTGTATAAAAGTGTTCATGGAACACACATATGTATAGAGCAGTGAATTGAGATCTTTTGTTAAATATAGTTCTTGTATTTTCTCTCTCTCACTCTCTCTGTCTCTCCCGCGTATACTGCGTAAGCTCAGGCTCTCCATTAAACCTGAGTTTTCTTCCTTCTGTTCGGTCTTCATACTTGCTTCTGCACGTTACTTTTTACAAAAACAATCTCTCATATTCATATCGAACCACTCCTTATATGGTTGCCGAACCCTTTCTTTCAAAATTATCTCTCATTTTTCATATCCAATCTGTTGTAACACAATTCTTATATTATAAAAGAATATATTATTTTGATATAAACGAATTTTTTCTTTCACTTATGTGTCTTCTATGTAAATCTTGCTTGTGTTTTACAAGGGAGCTCTAAATCCTTCCAGTCCATAACCCAGACTGTTCCGCCTCATGATCCGCACATAGTGACAGATTTTTCACAACATAATTAAGTGGTGAACCCGATGTGAAGAGGCGGTAGGGAGGATATCAAGTGCGATGATGGCTTCGACAAACGGAACTAAAGGAGAGGAATTAACGAAAGGCATGGTGTTCGTCGTGGAATACATGTTGAAGGTGAGAGATCGTGAGGCTTTAATCGACAAAGCTGTTGATCGAATAGTGGAGATAACTGGACGATTCGGTGGCAAGAACATCACAAATTTCCTTGCTACCTATTGGAATGAGATGCAACAGAGAGATGTCCACGATCTGAAACAAATTTCTAGGTTTAAGCGTGTGGTGGAACTAGGGATCCGTGAGCGCATATGGAGATCCAAAACGAGCACACAACTTGGGCGGAGTTCGAAAAGACACTTCTTGTTGAATACATGCTTGAAGATGCACCAAGGATAACTTGACATACACTAATGATTTGGATCAAGAAGAAAGGGAAGAATCTGTGTGCATCGGGAGTATATGTGGATTTCGACCAAAAGTAGAACCGACTTCCGAGTGTTGATCAACGAGTTCTCGATGGAGATAAAGTCTTACTGTTCCTGAAGGCGGTGGATACAAAAGACCGACGAGAATTGGGCAGCCTTTTGGAGGATGAAACGCAACCAAATGGCTTGGTAGCAAACTGGGTGGCGGTGAAGAAGGCTTGCAGCCATCTTGATAAGCGTCGACAATGGTTAGAGGAGACTAACGTGGAGAATCCAAAATCGTGGAGGAAGGTGCCTACAAGAATCAAACCTAGCAAGCTGATCAACAATTTTGACAAGAAAGCGATGGAGGAATCTATAATTGAAGAGCTCTCCAAGAAGTTTGAAGCGGCATCGCTTGCCAACTTAGGTCGACGCGGGCCCAAGGGAAAAGAAGCATTTAGATGTGTGTGGTGCGACAGATTTGAGCACTCGTGAAGGGAGTGCACTGACTTGCAAGACGCGATTTGCAAGAATGTTGTCTATTTGGACGGGAACATGATCCACTTGGGAGAGACCCGGAAGCCACTACGAGTGAACTTCGGAAGAGGTAGACTGAAAAAGATTGTGGAAGAGGAAGACGCAAGGCATGGAAGCTATGTACTATGCCGCATCGGCGGGGATGTGAGTTGGAAGAGAGAATCTTAAAATGATCAAGCTAGGAGCTGGGTTTTGGCCGATGGTCTTCATGTGCGAGAAAAAGGCAAAATCGATTCGGAGGATCTTAAACTTGTTGATCGAAATGTGCGACTAGTTACCGGATGGTCGGATCTAGTCGACAATAACACAAGCTTTGCGGAGGTTGTGTGTGACAACTATGAAGCTCTTGTCGAAGAGAAGAGGTAAAGAACTGGTGAAGAAAATGACACATCAAAGCGTCCCAATATGAGGAACACAGGGAAAGAAGGGCAAGCCCAACCTATGCCACGAAAAGAGATCGGAGAAACAAGCATGAAGCCCGGTGGATCGAGTCAACTTGCTCGGATGGAAGTCGATGAATCTGTGAAGAAAGGAAAAGAACGAGCGGCACCGACTTACAAGCTAAGGTCGGACATAGAACAAACAATTGACTTGCGGAAGGTTCTTGAGGAGAAGGTTTTAGATAGTCATGTCGACCTTACTTTGAGAGAAATGCTTGGGATCACGAAGGAGTTCCATGATACTATCGTGGACCTTATAAAAATAAAGTGGCAACAATCGGATGAAGAGGAGGTGAAAACAAGTGCCATAACTATGGCAAGATCGGAAGAGGAGGAGGAAGACGAAGTGGTGGCAGACAACCATTACTCTTGGCCTCATTGGGCAAGAGCAACAATGGAGACGCCGGTGAAGATCGGGGAAAAGAAAGAGACTGTGGTATCCTTGATTGACCATGGCTCGGAGATCAACCTCATGTCGACCGAGCTCTACAAGAAAGGAAGATGGCCGATTAATACAAACCACAGATTTTGAGCGGCAACGAAGGCCACGGAGGACTTGTACGGAGCATGCCCCAATGTTAAAGTCACGATAGGGGATGTGGAGATTGATCAACACTTCTTCGTGCAAGACTTGAATTCGCATCCTGTCATCCTAGGACAACCGTATATAACATCGTCCTGGATGGAGACGAAAGTGTTCGATAATGGAGCAGCCTTCGCACGAGTCAAGAGCCTTGATAGTCAAATATCTGTGCAATTCCTGATGGTGCAAGCTAATCATGAAAGGAACCGAGATAGCCTTGGAGGCGAATCCTCGGATTTTTAGAGCGAACTATTGAAGCGTGGGGTAGAAATAGTCCAAGCAATCATAAGTCCCCACAAGGAAGCAGAGTGCGTGGATTGCAAGGAGAAGCAACATGCGCCACACCTAGTAGCGCATGTAAACTAACACTACTTAACAAGAAGAACAAGCGTCGAAAACAAGACTTCGAGAAGATGCTGAAAGAAGAAAGCATAATAGGAGAAGAAGAATTCATGACCTATATTATGGAAGAAGCCTCATTTAACGACACCATCGGTGACATCGAGGAAGTTGTGGACTTGAGCTATCTTCATGATCAACACATGATTTCGGTTAACTCCATCAACATGTATGCTATCATTGATGAATATCAGTGAAGCATCTTGATGGAGGAAACTGAAGTCAACGCAAAATATAAAACGGTGGATAGGAAGATCAAGCCAGTTGCAGTTCTGCTACCAGAAGATAGTTGGCAAAAGATGAAGGAAGTTGCAAAAGATCCAAGCTTAAGGAATCCGAAGACAATAGGTCACGTCTTCATGGAAGAGACGAAAGGAAAGCTACGAGTTGGAAGGGAGGATTTCCTCCTCCTTGAAGAGGAGCGAATGTTCGGTGGATTGCTTGGAAGACATGGGAAGGCTTTTGCATTTTTCCCACAGGAAATCGGATGTGCTAATTCGAGGACGATAGAACCGATGGTAATCTTCACGGTACCGCATGTGCCTTGGAATTTGAAACTGATACCGGTTCCGAGGTGTCACCTACTGAAGCTGATCGAGCTCTGAAAGGAGAAGGTGAATATGGGAATTCTTGAACTGTCGAACTCTCCTTATTCTAATAGGTGGTTCACGGTGCCGAAGAAGAATGGATTGTTGCGATTCATCCAAGATCTTCAAACTGTCAACAAGGTGACAATTTGGAATGCTGGAATCGGTCTGAGTGTGGATGAATTTGCCGAGGTGTTTACGGGCCGGTTCATCTACTCCATTGGTGATCTCTACTCTAGATATGATCAATTCCAGTTGGCGGCCGACAGTCGTGACATTACAATGATGAGGACTTCGATTGGGCTTGTGCGGATGTGTACCTTACCTCAAGGTGCAATGAACTCGGGGGTTCATATGGTGAATGCCATGAACAAGGTCTTGAAGGATTGCATCCCAGGCATCACGATGCCATTCTTGGATGACATTCCAATAAAAGGATGTTTGGATGAGGAGAAGGATGAACCGAAAGATAAGGATGGATGCAGAAAGTTCATCATGGATCATATGAAAGATTGTGAGAAGGTGCTCCAAAGGCTCAAAGATGCGAATTTGACATTTTCAGGAGAAAAATCTGCATTCAGACAACCGGAGATCTTGGTGGTAGGTCACTTGTGTGGAGCATACGGTCGGAAGGCTTCGCCATCGAAGGTGAATGCGATCCAAGACATGAAAGAAGAATGCGTAACCCAAATGGAGGGCGAAGGTTCCTTGGAGCATGCACGTTTTATCATATTTAGATTCCAGACTACGCCCACATTGCTGAGCCATTGTACGGTCTACTAAGGAAGAAGCGAAGGTTCGAATGGACAAGCGAGCATACTTTCGCCATCCGAATGCTGAAGAAATTATTGATGAAGGCACTTGCATTATGAAAGGCAGACTATTCAAATGGCAAGCCCATTGTCGTGACCGTGGATACTAGTCCGACCATAATTGGATGGGTTATCAACCAAGAAGACGAAGATTGCAACTGATATGCAATTTGGTTTGGCCTGAAAGTGTTAAGTGATAGGCAAAGAAGATATGCCCAAGTGAAGAGGGAGCTATGGGGAATTGTATCGGCGATCAAGTCTGATCGTGACTACCTTATTGGAGTAGAAGTCATAATCGAGACAGATTGCCTACCAATCTTCGGTATGATATTGTTGGGAAATCGGTCTCTCCGGATAGGATCCGGTGATGAATATAGAGGACCCGGTGAGAACTCGAAGAGATCCGGAAACCGGATGAGACCCGGTGAGAACCGGAAGAGAGAGTCGGTGAGAACCGAAAGAGAAGACATATCTGTAAATGTGTTTTGAGTAAGCCTATTGAGGTTCTATTTGTAAATAGCCGTAAGTTCATATAAGTATAAATATGACTTAGGGTAATTGTATTATGATCATTGTTGTGGTAATTGTTGTACAGAGAGCGATAGAGAGAGAGAGTGTGTGAGATACAGAGAGATACTCTGTTGTAACTGCCAGTTGGCAAAGATACAGAGCTCGAGGTAGTTGCCTTTGAGGCTCTGATTGTACAATTTCTCCCATAGTGATGGTTGGAGTCGGTGGGCTCCCGTGGTTTTTCCCTATTTGGGTTTTCCACATAAACATCCTATGTATTTTCTTTGTGTACTCTCCATTTCCCATTACTGTGTTTCATTGTCATAGAAGTGATTCATTACTCGGTTGTGGCCGAGCAATATTCTGCGTTATTTCTCAAGAAACTGGTATCAGAGTGAACAACATGGGAAATGGAAGAATCGTTCAACGGCATGTTCAAGCTCACTGGCTCCAACTACTTAGTGTGGAAGTCAAAGATGAGGGATATGCTAGTGGTCAAAGATCTTTGGTTGCCGGTTCAGTTCGGGGACAAGAGATCGGATAAGATCGACGCCACAGTGTGGGAGGTGATGCATATGAAGACGATGGCATACATCTGGTGCTTCATATATGAGGCTGTACAACAACTTCAATGAAGAGAGCAAGGCTCATGAACTCTGGGAGAAGATCAACATCATGTTCTAGAACAAGAATGCCGTTAATCGGGTTTCAGTATTCCGGAATCTAGTGAGGCTCCGGTACCAAGATGGCTCAGTATGGCGGAGCACATGAATGCCTTCCAGGGATTGATCCACTAGGAAACCTCATTGGAAGTACCTCTTGCCAATGAGGCACTTGCATTGCTCCTGCTCGGTTCCCTCCCAAATAGCTGGGAGACGTTAGTTGTCACGCCGGGCAACGTTGGGCCGTAGGGAAAACAATTGTTCCTAGCAAGCATAAAATCAAGCTTGTTAGATGAAGAAGCTCGTCGGAAGGATCGAGAGTCCGGAACTGATCCGAAGGCCTTAGTCACGGAAGATGACCACAACCGGGGAAGAGGCCGGTATTGGAGTCCCCAAAACCGGGACAAATTGGGGATGAGGTCGAAGTCAAGGGGGAGGCCTACTTGCTTCTACTGTCAGAAGTCGTGGCACTTCCAGAAGAACTGTCGGCATTTCCGGAAAGAGAAGGAAACCGGTACCACCGATTTGAAGAAGAGTTCAGACCGAAATGGTTTGGACTGGAGAGGCCCGGATCACAAAGGAACGTCGGCAATTGCGACAAGTGAAGAGGAACTGATGCTCATTACCGAAGAGAATGAGTTAAACCTTGTCGGCGACGAGACAATGTGGGTTGTCGATTCCGAAGCGTCGTTCCACCTGACACTGGACCATAGATGCTTCTCATCCTACACAACCGCTGATCATGGTTGTGTCCGTATGGGGAATGAAGGTACATGCCGAATTGTCAGCATAGGAGATATGTTGATGACATCAACCAGATGCAAGTTGCTTCTGAAGGATGTCCGACATGTTCTGGAGGTTTGATTGAACCTAATATCAGCCGGTCGGCTAGATGATGAAGGCTACACGGGTAGCATCCGGAACGGAGCTATGAAGTTCAGCAAAGGGTGCTTAATAGTGGCTCAAGCCTGGAAGATCAACACACTGTACTTGATGAATGCCCGGATATGCCGGGAAGAAGTGAACGTAGCACCCGACACTGCCGGTGAGCTATGGCACAAGAGGTTGTGTCACATGAGCTAGAAGGGGATGAAGAGGCTTGCCGATGACAACCTCATTCCGGTGAAGGCCGTGCAACTTGAGAAGGGTACCAATTGTTTGGTCGGCAAGCAAAACCGGACCTCCTTCCGGTCAAGACCATCGATGAGACGGAATGGACCACTTCAGCTGGTGCACACCGATGTGTGTCAAGTGGACACGAAGTGACATGCCGGATCGCAATACTTCGTGACATTCATAGACGACCACAGCCGGAAGTTGTGGGTCTCACCGTTGAAGATGAAGGATCAGGTGCTATTCTTCTTCAAGGAGCTCCACGCAAGAGTGGAAAGAGAAACTGGCCGGAAGCTGAAGGTGGTTCGAGACGATAACAGAGGAGAATACTAAGGGCAGTTCGAGGAGTACTGCCGGTCGAAGGGAATCTGGCTCGAATTCACCGTGCCGAAGACGCCGGAACTAAACGGGCTAGCCGAAACAATGAACCGGACCTTAATTGATAGAGTTCGGAGCATGCTCGCACATGCCAAGTTACCCAAGAAGTTTTGGGATGAGGCGCGGACGACGACGACCTATGTGATAAACAGATCACCCTTAGTACCCTTGGGAGGAGACTCACCTCAAAAAGTATGGACCGACAAAGATGTATCTTACCGGCATCTGAAGGTGTTCGGGTGTCTCACATACGTGCATGTGGTGAAGGACAAGAGAAAAAAGCTAGACCCGAAGTCCCGACCATGCTTATTCCTTGGATACGACGACGATGAGTTCGGTTACCGGGTGTGGGATTTGGTCGACAAGAAGGTATTCCAGAGTCGGTACATAGTCGTCATGGAAAACAAGACCATTGCCAACTGGGAGTCGGAGAAGAAGATGACCAACTCCTGACCATCCAATGAAAACCGGCATGAGGACATAAGGACCTACCCGGTTGAGAGCCGGATGTTAGCCGGTAACAGGATGACACTCAACAAATCGGCTAGATTCGGACAAGAAACCGAACCGATTGAAGAAGAAGAAGAAGAAGAAAACACCAGAACCGGACAAGATCCCGAATCGGATTCGGATTCGGAACAGACGAAGGAACCGGTAGTCAGAAACCAAGGACGGAGATATACTCTCCAGGAGAGAAGAGCCCCCCGAAGATATCCGGATGCAGAGCATGTGTTGCTAATCGATGAGGGGGAGTTGGAAAGCTTTGAAGAAGCAAGGGGAGACACCCACAACCGCAAGTGGTTGAGTGCCATGTAGGATTAGATGGATTCCCTGCATGAGAACCACACATACAAATTGGTGGGGTTGCCGAAAGGAAAGAGGGCACTGTGGAACAAGTGGGTGTACAAGCTGAAACCGGGAGATGCCGGAAATCCACCTAGGTATAAGGCCTGAATCGTGGTGAAGGGCTTCCAGCATAAGAAAGGAGTGAACTTCGATGAGATCTTTGCCTCAGTAGTAAAGATGACATCCATCCGGACGGTATTAGGCATAGCA
Organism: Azolla caroliniana; assembly: GCF_043228905.1. Taxonomy (NCBI): domain Eukaryota; kingdom Viridiplantae; phylum Streptophyta; class Polypodiopsida; order Salviniales; family Salviniaceae; genus Azolla; species Azolla caroliniana. The sequence goes on from NW_028230710.1 coordinate 22,128, forward strand.
GCAAGCATGGACCTCGAGGTAGAGCAGTTGGACGTGAAGACGACATTCCTCCATGGTGACCTCAAAGAGGAGATCTACATCCATCAACCGGAAGGATTTGAGAAGAAAGGGAAGGAGCACCTGGTGTGCCGGCTAAAGAAGAGCTTATACGGACTAAAGCAAGCTCCCCGACAATAGTACCGGAAGTTCGACTCCTTCATGAACGACCAAGGGTACCACACGACGCAGGTTGATCATTGCGTGTTTGTGAAGAAATTTGATGGAGAAGATTTCCTGATACTCCTCCTATATGTGGATGATATGCTGATCGTCGGACGAGATCAAGGCAAGATTTGGACGCTGAAGAAGGCTTTGAACCGGACCTTCTCTATGAAAGACTTGGGGCCGACAAGACAGATATTGGGAATGCACATCATCTGGGACCGGTCGAAGAAGCTGTTGTGGCTGTCATAGGAGAAGTATGTGACAAAGGTGCTTCAACGGTTCAACATGTCGGAGTCGAAACCGGTCGGATCAACACTTCCGGCAAATTGCAAGCTATCTGGAAAATAAAGCCGGTGGACAAAGGCAGAGAAGACGGATATGATGAAGATACCATATGCCTCTGCCGTAAGGAGCTTGATGTACGCAATGGTATGTACCCAACCGGATATCGGATATGCAGTCGGAGTGGTGAACCTGTTCATGAGCAATCCTGACAAAGAGCATTGGAATGTGGTCAAGTGGATACTCCGGTATCTGAAAGGCACTTCGAGAATGTGCCTCCGGTTTGGCTCCAGTAATCCCCAACTTGATGGATTCAAGAATTCAGATATGTCGGTTGATGCGGGTACCACCTGGTCTACATCCAGATATGTCATGACTTATGCAGGGGGAGCTGTATCATGGCAGTCGAGGCTGCAGAAGATGGTTGCGTTGTCAACCATGGAGGCGGAGTACATGGCAGTTGTGGAAGCTGGCAAGGAGATAATCTAGATGAAGGACTTCATCGGAGAGTTAGGGATCCAACAAGAGGAATACCGGCTCTACAGCAATAGTCAAAGTGTCATCCACCTTGCAAAGAATGCGACCTACCATTCCTAGACAAAACATATCCAGTGAAGGTACTACTGGATCCAGGAGAGAGTAGAAGATCAAGAGTTCGTGTGGACAAAGATCCACACGGAGGAGAACGGGTTGGACATGCTGACCAAGGTCCTGACAACCGACAAGCTGGACGCATGCTGAAAGCGGATCGGCTGACAAGATATCCCATGCCGGAGTGAAGGGGGAGATTGTTGGGAAATCGGTCTCTCCGGATGGGATCCGGTGATGAATATAGAGGACCCGGTGAGAACCGAAAGAGATTCGGAAACCGGATAAGACTTGGTGAGAATCGAAAGAGAAGACATATTTGTAAATGTGTTTTGAGTAAGTCCATTGAGGCTATATTCGTAAATAGCCCTAAGTTCACATAAGTATAAATATGACTTAGGGCAATCACTTTGTATTATGATCATTGTTGTGGTAACTGTTGTACAGAGAGCGAGAGAGAGAGAGAGAGTGTGAGATACAGAGAGATACTCTGCTATAACCGCCGGTTGGCGAAGATACAGAGCTCGAGGTCATTGCCTCCGAGACTCTGATTGCACATTTCTCCCATAGTGATAGTTGGCGTCTGTGGGCTCCCGTGGTTTTTCCATATTTGAGTTTTCCACGTAAACATCATGTGTATTTTCTTTGTGTACTCTCCATTTCCCATTACTGTGTTTCATTGTCATAGAAGTGATTCATTACTCGGTTGTGGCCGAGCAATATTTCGCGCTATTTCTCAACAGATATCTGGTTGTAGTACACCATATATTGCCATGCTAAGTTGGATTGCATATATCAAATCACTCAACCTGGAGATCCGTCATGTAGTTGGGAAACGTAATGTCGTTGTAGACATGCTATCACGAGCAAGATACGACGGAGAAGAAGATCGACATTCTGATGAAGAGGATGTTAGCTTGGATTTCTTTACAAGTTCCTACGCTCGAGTGCTGACTACTTTCATAGAAGAGGACTACGAAGGTGAATTCGTGGAGATCGGGAAATACTTGAGTTCTCTCCAAAAAGATGAATCATGGTCAACAAAAGAATTCCACTGAATTCAGAAGAAGGTGTACAAGTATTTCCTTAAGGATGGAGCTCTTTGGAGGCATGCAAAAAAGAAGAATGGGACCCCGATGAGAGTTGTCTGCAAGCTAGAAGACCAGCAAAAACTAATGTCTGAATTTCATGATAGTGTTTTTGTAGGCTATCGAGGAATATGGGTTACGTTCGTGAAACTTAAAGAGAAATATTAGTGGCTGGGCATCTAGAAAGATGTAGCAGCTTATGTGGAAACATGTAAGGAATGTCAAATGTTTTTGAATCTTCGCCATCGAGATGAACTTCATCCGACTTACCCGTTGGCTATGCATTACAATGGATGGTGGACATCATAATGATGCCAATGGGGCGATGGTAGATGAAGTATCTTGTGCTCGCGAGAGAGGATCTTACCAATCAAGTTGAAGGGCGAGCATTGAGAACTAAGGAGACATCATCAGTATGCAGATTCCTTCTTGAAGATGTTATTTGCAAATATGGATGTGTCGGCAAGATAGTGGCTGATAGAGGCGAGCTGGACGCCAATGAAGCTAGAGAATTCTTCTCTAGGATGGGAATCAAATAATCTCAAAAAGTATGGACCGGTAAAATTGTATCTTATCGGCATCTGAAGGTGTTCGGGTGTGTCGCATACTTGCATGTGGCGAAGGACAAGAGAGCAAAGTTGGATCCAAAGTCCTGACCATGCATATTCCTTGGATACGACGATGATGAGTTCGGTTACCTGGTGTTGGATTTGGTCAACAAGAAGGTGTTCCGGAGTCGGGAGATAGTCTTCATGGAAGACATGACTATTGTTGTCGGACTGGACTTCGATGAGATCTTTGCCCCGGTAGTAAAGATGACATCCATCTAGATGGTATTGAGCATAGAGGCAAGCATGGACCTCGAGGTAGAGCAAGTGGACATCAAGATGACATTCCTACATGACGACCTCAAAGAAGAGATCTACATGTAGCAGCCGGAAGGATTTGAGAAGAAAGGGAAGGAGGACCTGGTGTGCCGGCTGAAGAAGAGCTTGTACGGACTGAAGCAAGCTCCTCGACAATGGTACCGAAAGTTTGACTCCTTCATGATCGACCAAGGGTACCACAAGACACATCCTGATCACTGTGTGTTTGTGAAGAAATTTGACGGAGGAGATTTCCTGATACTTCTCCTATATGTGGATGATATGCTGATCGTTGGACGAGACCAAGGCAAGATTCGGATGCCGAAAAAGGCTATGAACCGGACATTCTCAATGAAAGAATTGGGTTCGGCAAGAAAAATATTGGGAATGCACATCATTTGGGACTGGTCAAAGAAGCTGTTGTGGTTGTCACAAGAGAAGTACGTAACAAAAGTGCTTCAACGGTTCAACATGTCAAAGGCGAAGCCGATCGGATCGATACTTCTGGAAAACTGCAAACTATCCGGAAAACAAAGTCCAAGGACAAAGGTGGAGAAGATGGATATGATGAAGATTCCATATGCCTTTGCCGTTGGAAGCTTGATGTACGCGATGCTATGTACCTGGCCGGATATCGGATATGCAGTCCGAGTGGTGAGCCGGTTCATGAACAATCCCGGAAGAGAGCATTGGAACGCAATCAAGTGGATACTTCAGTATCTGAAAGGGACTTGGAGTATGTGCCTCCGGTTCGGCTCCGATAATCCCCAACTTGACGGATTGACAGATTCGGATATGTCGGCTGATGTGGATACCAGCCGGTCCACTTCCACATATGTCAAGATTTATGCAGGGGGAGCTGTTTCGTGGCAGTCGACGCTATAGAAGACGGTTGCGTTGTCAACCATGAGGCAGAGTACATGGCAGTTGTGGAAGCCGGCAAGGAGATAATATGGATGAAGGGCTTCATTGGAGAGTTAGGGATGCAACAAGAGGAATACCGGCTCTACTGCGACAGTCAAAGTGCCATCCACCTTGCAAAGAACGCGGCCTACCATTCCCGGATGAAACATATCCAGTGAAGGTAGCATTGGATCTGGGAGAGACTAGAAGATCAAGAGTTCGTGTTGACGAAGATCCACACGGAGGAGAACGGGTTGGACATGCTGACCAAGGTGCTAACAATCGACAAGCTGGACGCGTGCCAAAAGCGGATCGGGTTGACGAGACATCCCAATCCGGAGTGAAGGGGGAGATTGTTGGGAAACGGTCTCTCCGGATGGGATCTAGTGATGAATGAAGAGGACCCCGTGAGAACCGGAAGAGAGATGGTGAGAACCGAAAGAGATCCGGAAACCGGAGGAGACCCGGTGCGAACCGGAAGAGAAGACATCTTTGTAAATATGTTTTGAGTAAGCCTATTGAGGCTATATTTGTAAATAGCCCTATGTTTATACAAGTATAAATATGACTTAGGGCAATCACTTTATGGTGTTGTATGTTGTTGTCATATTGTTGTAACTGTTGTATAGAGAGTGACAGAGAGAGAGAGTGTGTGAGATACAGAGTGGTGCTCTGTTGTAACCGCTGGTTGGCAAAGATACAGAGCTCGGGGTCATTGCCTCTAAGACTTTGATTGTACCTTTCTCTTATAGTGATTTTGGAGTTCGTGGGCTCCCGTGGTTTTTCCCACTTAGGGTTTTCCACGTAAACATCCCATGTATTTCCTTGTGTACTCCCCATTTCCCATTTCTGTGTTTCATTCTCATCGAAGTGATTCAAGACTCGATTGTGGCCGAGCAATATTCCGCGCTTTTCTCTTCACTTACCACGATGTATAATCCGAAAGCGAATGGGAAAGTGGAACATGGACATGGACCGATTGTGAAGGCTCTAGTGAAAGCTTGCAATGGGAAAATAGGAGAATGGCCACGTTGATTGCCATTTGCACTATGGGCTGACAGGACTACTCATAGCACAGTGACGGGATACATGCCGGTAGAGCTCATATTCGGACATAAGCCGATAATGCCAGTGGAACAAAGTATTTTTTCATGGTTTGCATTGCCATGGCAGATGAAGTATCTTGTGCTTGCGAGAGAGGATCTTACCAATCAAGTGGAAGGGTGAGCATTGAGAACTAAGGAGACATCATCAGTATGCAGATTCCTTCTTGAAGATGTTATTTGCAGATATGGATGTGTCGGCAAGATAGTGGCTGATAGAGGCGAGTTGGACGCCAATGAAGCTAGAGAATTCTTCTCTAGGATGGGAATCAAATTATCTCTTACCACAACGTATAATCCGGAAGCGAATGGGAAAGTGGAACGTGGACATGGACTGATTGTGAAGGCTCTAGTGAAATCGTGCCATGGGAAAATAGGAGAATGGCCACGTCGATTGCCATTTACACTATGGGCTGACAAGACTACTCATAGCACGGTGACGGGATACATGCCGGCAAAGCTCATATTCGGACATAAGCCGATAATGCCAGTGGAACAAAGTATTGTTTCATGGTTTGCATTGCCATGGCAAGATGAGATACGTAGAGAAGATCTTCTAACATTGAGGATTCAACAGTTGGAGCGGAAGTTGGAAGATATAGAAGTGGCTAAAGTGCGGCTAAAGAATGCAAGGTTGAAGAACAAGAAAGACTTCGATAAACGACATCGACTTCATCCAAGGAAAATCGTTGAAGGAGATTGGGTGTTGGTCTACGACAATAGCCTAGACAACCAACATAGTACGACTCGAAAATTTTCACAACGATGGCTTGGACCATATGTGGTGAAGAAAGTGGAAGATAACACAACATATCGTTTAGCAAAACGGGATGGAACTCGACTTGCTTTGCCAATTTCAGGAAAGAATGTGGTCCTCGATCAGAAGTGATATTGTTCGAGAGTCCATGTAGTCGAACCACATTTTTGAAAAACAAATTGGTTGTCTCCTCTCCGGTAATGGTTTTGGCACATGGAGCAAAATGATTCATCTTGGTGAAGCCATCGACCATGATGAATACCAAGTCATAACCACCAACAAAGGGAAGGCCAGTGATGAAATCCATGGAAAGAGCGGCCCAAGGTTGTTTGGGGATTGGGAGAGGGCGAAGGAGACCATATGGTCGATGATGAGATACTTTAGAGCGAGCACAAACGTCGCATGACTTAACAATCTCTTTGACCATTCATGGTTGTGGCCACCAGTATCCCCGAGATATCAACTCCAAGGTTTTTGCAACGCCAAAATGACCAACAAGTGGATCATCGTGACACTCGTGAAGCACCCTTGTCCGATAAGGACCTTCTCAGACATACAAAAGATTATCTCGAAACAAAAGATTATCCTTGTAAAAATGAAGATGCGGAAGCATCACACAAACTGGCTCCTCCAGATAGCAACAGAGAGAGAGAGAGAGAGAGAGAGAGAGAGAGAAAGAAACATAGAGTGTACACAGGAGAGACAGAGAATAAGCAGAACGTTAAAAATCTATTACAAAACAATAATAGATCTCTCTCACTGTACAACATGCTTCAACAACACTATTTATACAAGTCCTAAGAGGACTGACAGAAGTATGGTGTACTTCAATGCTCACACGAGCGTCTGACACTAACTAAGAGTCATTAACTACCTAGTAGTCTAGGCTGCTACTAGGCTTCCGGTTATTGCTGGATCCAGCTAATTGGCTCCCCAGCTCACCGACTCACCGATCCGGCTCAGGCTTATTCAGCCGATCCAGATCCGGTTGAGCTTGCCGCCCAACACTCCTCGTCAAGCTCAACTTGAGGTCAGATCGTAGTGTCAGTCTCCATGGCAGCTGGTCCTTCCACTTGACTCGCGCTCCTCGTCCGGTCCGGTCCCGTTTGCCGCGACCCTTCTAATTCTGCACACCACGACCTCCTCGGTCGGCTTGTCTGCTCAACAAGCCCAATTCAGCTCCCTCGCTGTTGTGACTTCGGCGCTTTCCGATTCGCCGATTCCTTCGTGTTGGCATCAACTTTCGCCGCCTTCTCGTCCTCTTGGACTTGAATTGATCCGGTACTTCCGAATCCGCCTGTTCAATCGAATCGGCTGTCTCCGATTCGTTCCAGCTCTTGTCCGAATCGGTCACTCCCGATTCGTCTTCCAGTTCCATGCCCTTCACCACAATAGACCATGTCCGAGTCTTGGCCTTCTTCTTCTTGTCTCTCCCTTTGTCGGTTCTTCCCTCACCGACGCAATCGGTAGTTTCTTTGTCTTTGCTGGCGTCTTTGCCCGTTCTCCCCCTCAAGTGTGGCATGTCGAGATGTTGAACACCAAGCATTTTGGTGAAGTGCTGCAACTTGTCCAATCCAAGCGGTTTGGTGAAGATTTCGGCAACTTGTCGATCCGTATGAACATACCGCTCAAGACACGCTCACGCACAAAGTGGTAATACACTTCAATGTGCTTCGTGCAAGCATGGAATACGCGCTTCTTGGCGAGCTGCATGCTGCTTATGTTGTCGTAGTAGATCAGGATCAGGGTCGGCACCTCGATCCGTAGGTCTTGCGGTTGTCGTCGAAGCCAAGTGGCTTCACAGGTGGCAACGATAGTGTCCCGATATTCAGCCTCAGTGCTCGAAAGGGCCACTGTTGGCTGCTTTTTGCTGCTCCACACAACAGCCGCGCTACCAAAGGAAAACATATAGCCGGAGGTGGATCGGCGATCCGATGCATCGCCGGCCCAGTCAGCATCGGTGTAGCCGACTAGCTCTTCAGTTATACCATGCTGGTATAACAGTCCTCAATCCTTCGTGCCACTCACATATCGCAAAATTTGATGCATGCAGAGAAGGTGCTCCACGGTCAGCTTCTGCATATATTGGCTGATCACGCCTACCGGATAACTGATATCGGGTCGGGTGATTGTCAAATATATAAGGCTTCCGACGATTTGTCGGAACCGCTTCTCTTCGCAGGCCGGTCCTGAGTCGGGACGGAGCTTCTAGTTCCGGTCTAGGGGTGTGGAGATTGGTCGGCATTCCGTCTTGCCGAACTTGTACAACATATTCAACACATAGTATCTTTGTGAGAGCAATATGCCGTCAGGGGTTCGGATCACCTCGATCCCAAGGAAATAGTGAAGGTCCCCCAGGTCCTTCATATCAAATGCTTCCGACAGCTACGACTTGACTCCGTTGATTTCATTGAGTCTGGGTCCGATGATTACTAGATCATCAACATACAGCAAGTTGCAAACCGGACCATCCGAACCTTGCCGGATGAACAACGAAGAGTCGGACTTGGAGGCCGCAAACCCCATCTTACGCAACCGGAGCGTGACGTTCGCATTCCAAGCTCGGGGGGCTTGCTTCAGGCCATAAAGTGACTTCTTTAGCCGGCATACCGCCGACTTGTTCATCTCCGACTGGAAACTGGGGGGTTGGGTCATAAATACCTCTTCTTCAAGATCGCCTTGAAGAAATGCATTCTTCACGTCCATATGGTGAAGATTGGCACCCCCTTGCCGCATCAACTGGCATCACCACACGAACCGTCGCCATCTTCGCTACTAGAGCGAAGGTCTCGTCGTAGTCGATTCTGTGGGTCTACGCGTATCCCTTCGCCACTAACCGGGCCTTGTACCAGTTAACCGAACCATCGGCATTGTACTTTACCTTGTACACCCACTTACATCCGATCGGTTTACAGTGTCGGGGAGGGTCAACTAGGTCCCATGTGTCGTTGGCATCAAGTGCCCACATTTCTTCCTCCATAGTAGCCCGCCAATTTGCGTCCTTGCCGCTTCTGCGTAGCTCTCCGGCTCACAGACTTCCGCCACCTTAGTCATGTACGGATAATGATGCGCCATGTACTCATTGTACACGTACTGCTTCAGGGGGTTCTTCTAGCGGAAAGACCGACGTATCTTATGTTTACCCGGTTTGAGGCCCTTCTTGGCTGGTTCAGGCTTTGTTCCTGAAGATCTGCCTTCATCCTTTCCGGAGTCGGATTTGCTCTGATCCGACTCAACGTTGCTGGTTTCGTATTCCAGCATTTCCTCTTCCCCTTTTCCTTGCGTGTGAACTGTCTCCTCAGTTCCTTGCGCGGGGAGAGCACGACAGAGTCTCCACTACTCGCCGGTTCCTCATCCGATTGGTCATCCCGACTCAGCCGGTCATTCGGTCAACTCAACCGAAACGATTCCGGACTCACATCTAGAGTTTCGAACCCTTCTTCTTTTGACTGGACCATATCTGGCTCACTAGCCTCATCCTCTAGTATCAGGTCGGGGTCGGAAGTTGGAGCCGGTAAGGCATACCATGATGCCGTCTCATCAAACTCAACATCCCGGCTAACTCGGACCTGCTTCGTCCGGGGGTTATAACACTTATACCCCTTTTGCTCATGCGAGTAACCGACCAAGATGCATTTCTCCGACTTTGCATCCAACTTCTCATCCGGCACATGCACATATGCAATGCTACCGAATATCCGAAGGTGTCTTAGATTCGGCTTGCGCCCGAAATACAGTTCATGCGCGGACACCTTGTCACCGATCCGGTTTTGGATGTAGACGGCCGTCCAGACTGTCTCAGCCCAGTAGAAATGGGGCATGCTCTTCTCCTCCAGCATTGCCCTTGCCATGTCGACAACTTACCGGTTCTTCCTTTCGGCCACACCGTTTTGCTCCGGTGTGTACCTGCAGCTGAATTCTCTCCGAATTCCATTCTGCTGTAGATAGTTGTTGAATTGGCCAGAAAAGTATTCTTTCCCGCCATCTGACCGCAAACACTTGATCTTCCTCTCCGTTTTCCGTTTAACCAGGCTTTGCAGGTTCCCGAAACACCCGAGGACTTCACTCTTCCGCTCAATGAGGTAGATCCACGTGTGCCGGCTATAGTCATCAATGAAGGAGACGAAATATCGACTCCCACCAAGACTAACGTTTTGTGTCGGTCCCCATACATCTGAATGAATAAGGTCGAGCTTGTTACGGCTACGATTTTGTTTGGTGGGGAATGGAAGCCGGTGTTGCTTCCCGAGCTGGTAGGCTTCACAAATTGCAGCCTTCCGGCAAACCGAAAACGACTTGTTTCGATTGCAGGTCTTGAAGACTCCGATAAATGACATGGCCGATCCACTTGTGCCAAAGATCGATATCCGATTCAATCTTCTGTCCTTTGGCGAACAAAGTGGTGCCGACGTCATTGGTGTCGAGGATAAACATCCTCCCGTCTCTGCGCAATGATATGGCCCTCCTCCTCGATGAAGCACCCAAGGTGCATAAACCACACCTGCATCCCCTAGTCGACAATTTGTCCAACCGACACCAGGTTCTTCGTGATGGTCAGAACGTGTAATACATTCATCAGCTTCCCCCTCTGTCCGATGTGGCTCAAAGGGACTTCTCCGACATGCACGATTGGGTGAGGAGTGTCGTCTTTGGTTTCGACAACTCCCGGTTGTTCCGGTTTCTCCAGGAAAGAGAACCACTCTTTGTGGCTCGTCATGTGATTCGACACACCGGAGTCAACGTACCACACTTCCTCCGATTTGGAAGTGGTCTTCTTCATTGAGTTAGCCTCGTATTTCATCACCAAAGCAGCTTTTCCGGTTTTGGATCCTCCCGATCCTTCTGCATAGTGTGAGTATTACCGGTTCTCTCTGCCGGCCTTGCCGGATCCGGATTTGTCCGAATCGGCGCACTTCTTCTAGCACTCGCTTTCTCTGTGGCCCTTTTTACCACAATACCAGCATTCCGTGTCGGTCTTTGCTTGCCGACCTCCTACGCCGCCTTGACTCTCATTCATCTTGCTCTGTAGGGGTTGAACCCATGACCACCTGGTTTCCATTCGGCAACCTTACCAACTGAGCTACATCCACCTGGTGTCTGTCTCTCATTCATCCTGCTTGTGTGTATGTACTACTTTGTTGCACACCTGCATAGATTGTCCGTGTGTTGTTGTTTTCTGTGTGTACTTAAATTCTTTCTCTGCTCTTCAAGGGAAGTTGTGGTATTTTAACACGTTTGTAGCAATATACAATATCAACTAATTCTTGCTCTTTTGTGGGATCTCTATGCTGAGTATGGTTGGAAAAGAAGAAGCCACACTAAGCACTCTTCTTAATCCATAAAAGGGTGAGATAGGAAAACTAAAGGCTGCATGGAAGTGGGAGCTAGATACACAGGTTGGTGCATTCTGCTCTTTTCACAAATTTAATGTTTGGAAAATTTTATATACAGAAAGAAGAGATTATTTGCAAAGCACAATGTGATGTGTCATTCTTGTCTTTGTCCTTGTGCTCTTTGCCTTTTGCTTTGTCCTTATCTTTGTCAAGACTTCTAATGTAAGATAAAGATTCACTAGATAACCACTTAATTTCTCAGATGGCGGGTATCTTGAAGTTGGATAGGTTACACTAGTCAGAGGTGGATAGGCAAGTAGATAGGCATCATCTAAGTTAGGGGGATATGGGTGTGGGTAATTTACATCACCTTTGGTGGTCAGATGATATGAAGGTGGATAGGTAGATGATAGACCTTGAGATTGGGGAGGATACAATTGGCTATTGGGTTGGGTATAGGCCGGTGGAGGATAAGAACCACTTGTTTCATAACCATAAGGCGGATAAGGCTCTTCACTCGGGGGATATGTAGGTAATGTGGTTGAAAAATAGTAGGTGGATAGGTAAAACTTTCTCTTCTCCCAATCTCGCTCAATTCTTTCTACATCTCATTTTCCATTGTTTCTCAAATGTTGTTTGATTATTTGCTCTCTTTCTCGCAGGCCAATCACCTCCTCATATGTAATAGGGTATTGCAAAACTTGATATTTGTGTTTTGTTTTTTCCTTTATTGGGAGCAGGATAAGATTTTGCAGTCCACTGGAAGAGGCCACACGGGTAATGTTATGAAGAATGGAGTTATTATCTGAAAATCTCTCCACATCGACAATCTAGCTGCAAAAGTGTGTGTTGGTTGGTTGTTCCTTAACATACTTATCTTTGCATATTGTTCTTGGCAACATTGGTTGGGAGATATTGCATGAGTTCTCATTTCATGCATGAAATATAATAGGAAACCATGGGCAACGTTCATCGTTTCAATAGTGGTATTTTCATTTTAAAGTTTACATGCTAAATGGGTTATGGTTTTAGAGCCATTGACTTGGAATTGAAGTTATGCGAATGTTGAATGTTTTGGAATTGGGAGCTTGACAAAACTAATTCTACAATAGCACAAAGACTTGGTGATGATTTTGATGTGAGTAAAATCACCACATATAATGGTAATTGCTTTTGCTCCAAACTGTAGTTTGTTAATTGGTATCAAGTGATTTATTGTGTCACATTGACCTTGGCATGTAGTATGAAGATGTTGAAGGTGACCATGTAATCCTAGCTATTGATGATGATCTTATGAATGTTATAACCTATGCAAGATTGTCAGGTGCCAAGGTATTATGCTCATTGCTAGTTCAGTTATTTATCAGGCCATTTTGGCTAGCACAATTGACAGTCTCTTTCCTAAATTATCTTAAAATAAGAGAGGTGGATTAGTTTAATGGTTTGAGGTTTTAATCATGTTAAGTTAGTCTTGAGCAAAATATATAGTTGTTTGTCAATCAAGATAACTCCATGTTCAAATATATTTCTTGGTGTAGCTCAAGTTTTGGCAATATTCAAAGTTTATTTTATTTAGAAACTCATTCAATAGTGTCTTAGAATACAATTCTATTCAGGGTCTAAAGCTTCATTTAAACTGTTAGAAATATTGAGAATCTATTAGATAGGTATATAGAGTTACAACCACAGAGATGGATATATGAAAACAAAACTTCTATTACATATGAGAGTAGCTCACAATGGTAGTTCACCCATGCGCTTACACCTTAGAGCTTAGATGGGATCTAGACTAGCTCACTACAAAATTAGTGGGAACTGATGATCAATACACCACTGTGTAAGAGAGTGGATTATATTCTCTATTTGGTCTGAGTGTAACATTAAATGTGCATGTCAGTTGATAGTAGTGGAGATATTCCTTTTCTGTCAACTGACTTGTCATTTAATATGACCCAACTCCCTAGATAGTACTTATCTTGAAGTCAATGGCACATACTTCAAGACTAAGTACATTGTAACTTGCCCACAAAATATTCTAGTTGACTTGATTAGCCAATCCTATTACCTATTTCGCTCTTTCCTAAATCCATTGTGTTCTACGCATCTACGGTTTCCTAGATAACACCTTATCGACCCATATGGTTGAGTTGCACACTAACCACTTCTCATTTGCGGTGCTATCACAAAATGTGCACTCTAAGAGCACATATGGGGATAGATTTACAACTTGGGGCTGATCATTGATTATATCTAACATAAACTACACTCAAGGAGTGGCAAAGAAAAGTATTCCTTGAGAATCCTAGAGAGATACTGAGTTCCAACATGGAAGAATAGGAGTAAAAGTACAAAGGAAACGAAATTGGGGATTGACAACATACGTTTTTGTTGTACCTGGAGTTGAAGTCGTGGTTGGGATAAGTAAGCTTGCTCTCTTAAATTGATCAAATACGTTAGTGTACCAGCCATAGATTTATGCATCTTAAAGTGCAGTTGTCAGGAAAAAATTTGAAAATTCATGTTAGGATTGTCAAAAAAAGCCTTGATAACCCTTGGATTATGTAATTGACAATTATGTCATTACCCTAGTTGAGAATTTTATATAATAGTTGAAATGGCATTCAAATCACAAATGATGAGTTTTAAATGCAATCTAAGAGTATGTATTATATTTACAATTGTTATAAATGATGTTTTGTGTATACAAAGATAATATTGTTGTTATCTTGGATAAGATCCATCCTACATTATATGTATACAATTTTTGACAACGTTGTAACTGGAAAATGAGACAAGAGTAATGGCTTTTCTGTTGTGTCGTCTTCTTCCTTCTTGTGTCACCCCCTTCCCCAAAAGTAACCTCTTTATGTTTTTGGTGCTATGTTGTTGGCCTTCTATCAACTCGGGGGATTGAGAGCTCAGATCAATACCCCTAAATAGGTTGTAAATTGAGTCCTTTTGGAAGTATCTAGGTTTCCCACTATAGAAACATGTGAGTTTTTCCTTGGACTTTGACATGGCATGAGACTTGTCTCAATTTTGTAGACTCCTATGTTTGCTTCTGCCGCTATCAGGGGTTCGTGCCATATTCTCTTCCGATTGAGACAGAACACCTTCTGTCGTTTCTCCTTGTCTTTTTGTTTGGGATACTTGTCTTTACCTTTTGTAAAGACAGATTTTCTTCTTGGCACGAAGCACTAAGGAACACCACCAAGTTCTCCCAACTGTCTGATAGGGTACATAGTAATAGTAATAGTAGGGCCTGTAGGGCAATCATCTAATAGAAACTTTGCAGATGCAAGTTGGTTTACTAATCCCATGAAAGTGTTGATGAGCACTACAATGCTTTCACCATCTCTATACTTTAGTCTCACTATCTTTCTCATCACAGAAGCTTTGTTGAGGGTGTTTTTCCTTTCATACAAGCTAGAGAGCTTGTGCCACAAGTCGTAGGTGTTTGTGTCATTAGCCACATGCTGAAGGACACTCACATCTACACATTGTCTGATGGTAGCCACTGCCTTCCTATTCAAGATTTTCCATTCAGACTCTAGCACCCCTCTAGGTATCTCTTTCATGTCTATAGGCTCGTATAGGTCTCTGACTATCAAAAGATCCTCCATCTTGATCTATCATTCTTGGAAAACCACTCACACCTCCTTCCATCTAGCACCTCAAGCTCTGATACCAGTTTGTTAGATATTAGGACCATAGATGAATGAGAAAGATAGACTGAAAAGTAACACAAACAGAAACTTAAAGTACACAATACACAAGATTTACATGGAAACCCTAAAACAAGGAAAAAACCACGGGGCAATAGATTTCACTATGAGACAGGTTTACACAGATAGGTTACAAAGCTTTTCAAGAAGGAAAAACACAAATTACAAAAATTATAATCCCTTCTTAGGGTTTGGGCAAGTTCACTAAACTCTACCTTCCCTCAACCTCACAACCTATAGCTTCTCATCTGCTCTATGTATCCCTTGCCTCACTTAATACTATTGCTACAACTCAATAATCGTCTTGCCCTAGCTCCATGTGTGTGTGTGAATAAGATATTATTATAATATAATAATAACAATTAATCGGTCGTCTTGTTTACTTGATTGTCTGACGCATGACCCACAAGTCTACAATCTAATCAATCCGACTAGTCGTCTCTATCTTCGACCTCTTCTCAAGTCGGTTAGCTAGTTGGTCTGACTCTCAATTCAATCAACTCCCAAGTCGACTCGTTGGTCGATCCGAACAACCAACCAGAATTCAGTTGCCGACTTCTCCCATTGGGAGAGACAAAATCCTAACAAAAATCTCTCTTACTCTTTATAAAGTATCACGCTCTTGATGCAATGTGTTACTTTCAACCTTATTCCAATTAGCTTTCTACACCAATCCTTGCACAAAGGCCTCTTAATTTAAATTTTTGGTCCCATAGGTCATATTTGACCTTCACAGAGAACAATAATCTCTCTCTTTTTCTTACATAGACTCCAATACAAGATAAAAAATATAGAGTTCATCAATATTTCAACCGTTCTAGTACTATATATATTGTGAGCACTTCCAAAAAATGGTGCTTCTATTTTTGGAAAAGAAGAAAGTGAAAAAAAGAAAATGTGACTTAACCATCATTCTATGATCCCTCATTCTCAAGCCTAGATGATTACTTACAATTTGATTCAAGGAGAATCTTTTTACGCAAAGCTTTTAAGATTCATCACCATAGATCATAGTACTAGGCTCTATAATTTTTCATGAATTGTTATTTTAGCGACTTGTTTTATGTTTTCACTTACTATATCACACATAGAAGGTTGAGCTCATATGTGTATGCCTTATTCACACATCGAGACTTGGTGCTTCGAAGTATGAATATCCTTTCTTAGGAAGGAGGCACACATCAAGAAAACTTTTGTATTGGGTTCCATGGGTCTATTCACATCTCTATGGATGCTAAAAATATCTATCTACCTAAAGTTGTTGATCACTTATCAAATAGGGTGTTAATTAACAATCGGCAATGGTTTGGTTTGGTTCGAGAGTATCCAAATCGAACCATTTAAAATTTTTGAAACTTGAACGAACCATGAAACCGGGAAGTAAAAATCCAAACCGTTAAACCATAGAACTGCTAAAACCACGGTTTCGGTTTTTAATGTAGATCAAAATTCAAGTTTTTAATATCTATCTACCTAAAGGTGTTGATCAATTATCAAATAGGGTGTTAATTAACAATCGACAATGGTTCGAGAGTGTCCAAACTGAACCATTTAAAAATTTTGAAACTTGAACCGAACCATAAAACCGGGAAGTAAAAATCCAAACCGTTAAACCATTAAATTGCTAAAATTGCGGTTTCGTGGTTCAATTTCGATTTTTAATTTAGATCAAAATTCAAGTTTTAAATATCTATCTACCTAAAGTTGTTGATCAATTGTCAAATAGGGTGTTAATTAACAATCGGCCACGGTTCAGTTCAATTCGAGAGTGTCTAAACCGAACCATGAAATTGGGAAGTAAAAATCCAAACCGTTTAAACTGCTAAAACCGCGGTTTTGTGGTTCGATTTTGGTTTTTAATTTAGATCAAAATTCAAGTTACCATCAAACCGGGAAGTAAAAATCAAACCATTAAACTGCTAAAACCACGGTTTCATGATTCAATTTTGGTTTTTAATTTAGATCAAAATTCAAGTTTTAAATTTTGTATTATTTTAAATTTTAATTTTTCAAACTTTTAAAGATTTTTCCTAAAATGTGAGGCTTAAAAATGAAAAGGTTGTTTTAAAATATAATTTATTATTATTTTTTTTAAATTTAAAAACCATCAAACCGCATATTCAAACAATTCACCCCCAAACCGAACCGCACCATTAAAAGAAGGGAAAAGTATCAGGATACCCTTGGAAGTTCCAAACTTACCAAACTACCCTTATGTCCAAAAAATTACACTTTATAAAGTAATTATACACTCAATGGCATTCTGGTAAATAGACGAACTTCCAAGGGTATACTGGTACTTTTCCCTTAAAAGAAACTCGAACCTGAACCAAACCAAACCAAACCAAACCGTTAAGCCAAGGTTTCATGGTTCAGTTTAGTTCATACCGAACCGTTGCTGATTGTTAGTGTTAATAGGTGTGAAGATCTTTACTAATAAGCAAATGCAGTACATTAGGATATATGACCGACAAGGTTTTGCAATGTTGATGCCTACGATACAAAGTGGTCAGCAAAAACTTCACATTGGGCCCTTCCTTACAAATGGGAGTAATCTTCTTGTTCTTTCCCTTTCCATATGTGCTCCACAATAGAATATATAAATTAATAATCTATATTCTAAATCAAAGCAAACACTTACATCTCTTCCTTGCTTGACTGGAAATACATATTTAGCACAATAGAGCTTGACAGAGAGCAAACCAAAATCGATTCTCAGTGGGTTGACCTGTGAGTTTTCATGTGTTTCTTTGTTGGTTTATGTACACATTTGATCTCTGTAAAAGTCTTTGTTAAATTTAATCCGAAGAGAGTGATGGAACATATTATTGCCTAGTATATACACACATGAATTAGAGATTTGTGAAGCTCGATGGAAATAAACATATGCAAAGTATAAATGCATTATTCAGGGAGTTGTATAATCTTAAATTTTAATGATATTATGGTACAATATAGTATGGGTGAAGATACATATACCAACATGGAAGAGGTTTACAGGGACATTATCAAAACAGGCACTCCTACCCAAAGGCCAGTATTTACACAGAATGCTTCGACAAGCAAGCCCTTGCCAATATAACCTAGAATAATCTTTCTTTAGTAAAGAAATGTCATTCTTCCTCTCCTTGAAACCAATTTACAAGAAGAACTAATGTGTTCCCGAGAATTGCACCAAACAAATACCAAATGATTGCTGTTAATACAATGTGCATCTCCATGCTTTGCATCCATTCACTTGGAACTGGTCCAATACCAATTTCAGTGTCCGATAGGGCAGCTGCTCCAGATGTGTGATCAGTGACTCCCACATACCACGCAGCAACCCCAGACATCAACACTGGCATGCCCGACATTAAGTCCTGAGCCCAGCTGCCAACATCAGCAGTCCACACTAATTTCGTGCTGATTCTCTGTACTGATCCGTCTGCTGCATCATCGGTACTAATATTGCTACTGCTACTGCTACTACCACCACCACTTACATAGCTCGTACTCCCAGTTACAGTGACTGGCACTGGCACTGGCACCCAATACTCCTCATCGTTTTCCGTTTCATGTGGAAATGCGGCACCTGATCTGGTTGACCAAAATCTCTTGGAAGCATCAAATATATATCGCAAGTTATGCTCGAATGTAGAATTGTTATGGCCACGACCTTCGGATCCAGGTGTTCTATAGAAGCTGCCAGGCACGATTGCACCTGCATGTGCTTTGCGGCGCAAGACTGAAGTCATTTCCTCCTCATTGGCCGACTTTCCGATGATATAATTATACCACCATCGACCAGCTCGAGTTTGAATTTCATCCATGGCAGCAACACGG
Source organism: Azolla caroliniana (assembly GCF_043228905.1). NCBI lineage: Eukaryota > Viridiplantae > Streptophyta > Polypodiopsida > Salviniales > Salviniaceae > Azolla > Azolla caroliniana. The sequence goes on from NW_028230710.1 coordinate 40,802, forward strand.
GCATTCCTTTGAGCCGGTGTCTCCTGGAGAATATAGCACACGTGTATATCAGTGACCAGAATGAATGCATAACGGTGAACAAACTGTAGATATGCCAAGAAGAGAGGTGACAAAGATACATCAAGATGAATCAGAGACTCCGAACAAACAGGGTGAAGAAGTAATCTTTTGAAACGAACAATTGGTAAAGAGGACCTACTGTAATGTTGGATGATGTGAACTTTCTCTCTAAGTCCTTGTGTTTCAGCTTTTCCAACAGCCTCTCGGCCTCCTTGAAGACATCAGCACTCCTCACTCCACCACTGCTGTGAGTACTCTGCGACACCCGC
>NW_028230711.1:0-40936 GCF_043228905.1 Azolla caroliniana
GAGAGGCAGAAGTTACGAGCAAAAGCATGAAGAGACATCTAGTATGTGATTAGGGGTGGAGTCAACCAAGAGTTGAGGTAAGCCGATCAGAAAACTGAAGCATTATGGCCAACTTCATTGTCAGTAGGAAAGTTGTCCATGCAACATATGCATTTTTCTATTATTGAATATGATTTCTTGCTATGAACACACATGTCACATACTAGAAATTTAGTATGCGATTAGGATCCAAATCAAGGTCCACCTTGAGCCTCAATATCTTTGTCTAGACGTGCACATTCTCCCTCCAACATAAACATTGTATGTGCTTTTGAATGATTCATGTTACAAGCATATGCAGAAATGTATCATTAATATGCCAAATTAAGGATAGGGATAGGTCCATTAACATGAATCTGGACACAGCATTGTCTATCCAGAGTTCCGAGTGTCTAGGGTTATAAAGGTCCAGATCTCTGTGTAAGTCTTTTTCTTCCATTCACTATATCTCTTCCCATATTTCTTAGTGCACTATTCTTCATATGATGCCAGGGACCTCTACCCGTAGATGTGATGACCTCAGTGGAGGGCATTGATTGGGTAGGATGGTAATCCTTTAGTCTTTATCTTCTTTAATTTCCTTAATTATGTATTAATGCATGTTAGCTACATGAGTAGGAGGTGTACATGAGATGGTTGTTAAGACTCTCCCTTAATTATTATTTAAACAGATTATGGCAGGATGCTGAGAAGCGGGTCACAATTTAGTCTTTATCTTCTTTAATTTCCTATGAATTAATGCATGTTAGCTACATGAGTAGGAGGTGTACATGAGATGGTTGGTTGTTAAGACTCTCCCTTAATTATTATTTAAGCAGATTATGGCAGGATGCTGAGAAGCGGGTCACAATGATGAATATGTTGGATAAAAGCAAGGGAATGGTAATGAATTTCCATTGTTTCTACAACTGCTCACAATCAGAACTTGCTTCTTTTCAACAGAAATAAGGGTTGTTGTTTCAAATTTTGCCCATTATTTAGATCTGTCTTCTTTTTCAGGGAAATAAGCCTGTTACGGTAGAGGATAAGCTTCAAATCCTGGGATGCAAGTGTGTTGTTGCAGCATGTATTATGTCAATATGATTGTGGATGCGGATAAGAGTATACTTGAATCTTAGCTAGTGTTTGTGCCTGGCCAGAGATGCAGAAAGAAGATTGGCTGAATTGGAGGTAGAATTAGCTTCTGCTAAAAGTCAGGGATTCATGAGGAAATGGATAAGCTTAAGCAACGGCAATAATACATCAAGAAGCCCACTTCTGGCTGTTATTGGCATCAATACAGAGTTTGCAAACCGCCGAAAGAGAGATGTGATTCGGAACAAATGGCTGCCAACAGGTTTAACTCTTTAACTCATTGCACCTCCTTAAAAAAGTCTCTTTCATATGCACGTGCGTAAGCTCAAATTTGAAATTATGGGATGTCATATTTTCCATTGACTATGTAAAACGAACGGAATGTAATTTAAATTCTGGTGGAGCTTGAATTCCTGTAGATAATGGCATCTATAAGAGTCAATCAGTCAGATATCAGTGAAACAGTTTCTTATCTGATCCAGTACATGTGAGTACGAAAAGATTCCCAGACACTGGCTAAGTAATGTCCACCTCATGTTCACGATAAATATAACCTGAGCTAGAGTCTTATATGATTCCACCTTGTATGAGCCATTGGTGAGATTGACACCTCATTGGCCATCCTTTCATCCCTTCATATATTTTCTTACCCCTGATGCATGCCTGTAAGATCCTCTAGCACATTGAATATTCAGCATCCTTGGACAATGTAATGTTATCCCATAGAGAACTTTGACATCTGGATGTGTGGTTGTAGATTTGCTTGGTATAGAGAAGAAGCACTGTTTAAGAAAGATGCCACACCTACATAGGGTATATCTATCGATTATGTAAGATTTAGAGGTTACTCCTGTTTATAGGGGAAAGATTATACTCCCTGGGCCTATGTGTATATAGAGTTGCTAGGGTAACCAAGATTTGTCAATGAGCCCTTTTGATATTTTTAGCATTTCGAGACAGCCTTCAAATATTACCACTTCATCAATGATATTTCTATACCTTAAGGGGTAATCATGAATTGCTAGAAAGAAGAAAAGAGGTGATGCTATGGAGACACCATGGTGATCTCTTGGAATGCTTCCATCACACCATGAGACTGGCCTTATGGAACACTAGAGGCCCAAATGGAGCCCATTCTAGGTGAGGTAGACGTATCATTGTATGGGAGCTACAGGGTCAAAGAAGAATGCCAAGAGGTTTGTTTTGGTACCATGTGTGTGATGGTGGATTTTGAGGAGTAACAGGACCCAAAAAATGTTTGTGATTCAGTGAAAACAGAGAAGGAGATGGAAAAGATACACAAAGGTTTTTGGAGCCCCAAAAAGAATATGTTTTAGGGGCAATTGTATATATTTTTAATAGCATATGATTTTAGGCCATTTGAGCCAGTTCACACTTAACTGACCCGAATATGTAGTAGAATCTCATAGTTGAGCAATACTGTGAAAGGGCCTTTATAAATGTACAAATGCAGAGGTCTTGAACTTTTATACCCAACACAGGGAAGCTCTAGCAAATCTCCAGGGGAACAACACTGGAGGCCTAAATGGTGCCCACTCTAGGAAAATGAGGGGCATTATCATATAGGAGCAATGAAAGTAAAGAGGTGATGCAATGAATACACCATAGTGATCAATTAGAATACTTCCATAACACAATTAGACTTGTGCATGGAACAGAAGAGGCCTAAATGGAGCAAACTTTAGGTGAGGTAGAGCTATCATTGTATAGGAGCTGAGGGAAGCTCTATCAAATCTCCTCATGAACAACATTTATCATAAAAGTCTTGCAGTCCCCAAGTACAGGAAACTGCTGCAAGGATAGTCAGACATTCTGGATTCCTACTATAGATGTTGGGGAGGAATAGTTTGGTGTATATAACATTATTTGTTGCAATTTCAATATCTTCATTATATTTGTGGAGAATCTCATAGACTGCAGAATTATTTTGTCTCCAATGTGGGGGCCTATTGGGTTAGCATACACTTAGTTTATGCTCTGAAAAATCCTACTCATAGAGGTACCATTTAGATTGATCTCTTTGATATATGAATCACTAGATTCTGCTATGAGACTTGCACATGTTTTAACTTCACGCCTCATGAGACTGAACAGGCAATTGGATCACAACCACGAAAAACAACAGCAGAAAACTATGGACTATAAAAACTTAGTTTTTATACATGGACAAGACTCTTGGCAAACCCCAAAGTTAGGGAAGTCTCATGGGGATAAGCCACACCAAATATTTGATTAGACTATACTTTTTAGCATATCCTGTGTCTTTTATATTGTAACTGAACCTATGGATTTCCATCAATGTGAACGTATATAAGATCTCTCATTGTAAAGCGCACAAAAAATCTCTTAATGCACGTTTAGCTTTCCAGATTTTTTCTCTTGTATTTCCATATCCTCTCATAGAGTCATGAAGGGCTCAAACACAAATCTTCCATAATTAGCAGCCTTCAGGGTTCCCCAGACTTCAGGTCTCTTAGATTTTCTAGGAGAGATCTATATATTGATTTGAGGGCCTTCTATAGGGTTGTCACATTTTCTAAATGGGAGGATTCACATGGATCATGTGAAGGAGTATTTTCTTTGATCTACTTGCAAGTTGGATTATAGGTATATTTTTGTCTTTTGTACTAAAAAGACGTAACAGGATAACAATGTTTTATGGGTATCATGATATTTGGTATTCTGGGCTTGATGTAAGTTTTGACTTGTGATGTTGTTCTATGAACACTGTATATTGCAGGTGAATCGTTAAAGAAACTTGAGAAAGAGAACGGAATTGTGGTTCGATTTGTGGTGGGAAGGAGGTTAGCTATATGATACTACTAGAACAGCATGAAATAATATATGATATGATTCAGTAATGCAAAAAATGTTTAATTTGTAAATTTCTGACTTGTAGTGCAAATAAAGGGGATAGTTCTGATCGGCGAATAGACTCGGAGAATCAGGAAACTAAGGATTTCCTTGTACTTGTAAGTTGTGTCGAATAAATCATTCAAACATCAGTAAGAAAGATTATGTGTTAGTTCAGATTAACTATGCAGCTCATCAAAAATATAATATGAATGCCATTCGATATATCCAACACATAATTTTACATACTACATACATAGAGAGAAACGTATCATGAACTCCAATCCATCAATGACCTCAAGATTTAACAATAAAGTCATGAACTTCAAAGGATTCGAGAAATTGGTCTTTCATGTTGCGTCCTTCATACCCACATATCAATTACATTTACAACACTCTCCACCTCTTTCAAACTTGCCGACTTGTGGCATATTTCAACAGTGATTCATCATGATATTTTCGTCTAAATAAATAAGAGAAGTTAAAGCTAAGAAGTGTGGAAAAAGAAAAACTTTATCCATAGTAATTTGATGTTGTACTGCATGTAGGCGGAAAACACGATGTCTATATTCCCATAAGAAAATGAATAATGTATGTTTGCATATTTTTTAACGTTTATTTATAGGAAGAACATGTTGAGGTACCTGAGGAATTAGCAACCAAAGCAAAAAACTTTTTCAGTGTAGCTGTAGAGACATGGGATGCTGATTTTTACATGAAGGTTGATGATGATGTACTTGTAAATATTGGTATGTCTCAGTCAATCATTTACTTATGATTCAATATCTCACTGCTTGAAATAGAGAAACTAGATTTGAGCTTTCTAGCTTGCTGGCATTGCAGATGAACTTAAGAAGTTACTTACAAGTTATGTGGACAGGCCAAGAATATATGCCGGATGTATGAAGTCAGGAGATGTTATAATAGAGGCGTATGTGGTGTTTTCCTACTTTTGCATTTTTTCTATCCATGGAACTTAATATGATCTTGCAATGGATCAATTTTTATGATGGATAATGCATAATCCTCTGCACATCCTAATGTGACTTCTCTTTTTCCAGAGGCCAGCGGTGGTATGAAAAAGAATGGTGGAAGTTTGGTGATGGCAAATCGTAAGCTATATTTGATTTAGAAACATAAATATATGGTTCAGTTTCTTTTCTCAATGACAAAGTGATTCAAATATGCTTCTTTGTCTCTGCTCCTCTTTTACATATAGATACTTCCGGCATACGAGTGGCCATCTATATATTCTTTCAAGGGCACTTGCTCAGTACATTTACATTAACCGGTAGGCCCTGGCCTAGCAATTTGTATTTCTAGTTTTGACATTTCAAGGCTGCCATCTTTTTCTTATATGTTTTGCTTACTTGTTGATAGAGATTTTCTGCATACCTATGCACATGAAGATGTGTCAGTAGGGTCATGGATGCTTGGATTAGATGTAGAGCATGTTGATGAACGACGAGCATGCTGTACCAGCTCTCCCCAAGGTCTTTTTCGCTCCCTTGTTCCTTGACATATACATTTTATACATAATGTCCTTTTTTCTTTTGTATAACTACATCATGCTGCTTTGTAGTGTTTTCATCAGGTACGATATGCTCCAAATTTTAGCACAACGTAACATCGGTTTTGCAAGTGTTGTTAGAAGAGCAAACTGAGAATATTAAGAACTTCATCCGGGAATTGTAGTTCTTAGTGGCTAATGCTAAAGAAAAAAAACAGTTTGAAAGCAACCAGATCCCTTGATTGAAAGAGCCTTGTTATAGAACAGCTATAAGCCCCTATAATCTATCATTTTAGAGTTGGTAACAAATTTGTTTGAATGATTAACCACACACTATTTGGAAATGAAGTAGCACGCATGATGTCTTGATGTGAGAGTGCTTCAAGTATAATAATAAGAAAGAATCTATTTAATCAGTTAAGTCAATTGAAATGTGACATCTAAAACAATGGTGAGGGCAAAAGAGAAATGATTCGGGAAACATGGACTGGCCAAGAGAAAATGCTGAACCAAACTTATTTATTAGGTTCGTCGAATGTGTCAGACAAAGCAAAAATTATTTAAAAGGTATGATAACAAAAAAAAAACAATCCGATAAAACAAAATGTATTGGTGTTGTAATGCCTCAAAATAAAACTAAGTAGAGGTATACAAATTGTGAGAGCATGGCACGAGAAAGCTGAAGTCGATAATATAGAATGAGATTGAGAAATATCAATATGAGCAAACCATTTGTCAATGTAACAAATGTGGTACAGGTTATCCACCATCATTATGATAATGGAAGCCTTCAATCTTGAATATATCATTATTATCCAGGACCTTGCTTGTATTATCATCCATTGATCACTCAACGATTGCTCCACATTCAAAGGTGCCATAATTATTAGCACATTATTTTGAGCAAATTATCTTCATTTTAAATGGAACCATTAATTCTAGGTTACTACAGTGATTGCTAATCAATATTAGAAGCTAATACATAAGGTATAACTTTGGTATTGAGATTTTCTCTCTTATTCACAACATTTCTAAAACAAAGGGATTATTAATCAAAAGCTAATGCATGGTTTAGGGGATTTATGATTTGATGGTGGAGTGATTTAGTTGCATGGTATAGATTAAAAATGGTGCATAGTTGTCAAATATGGTAGTGTATTAATTAGTACTTCCCTAGCTAAACTTACTTTAACTATGTTTTTGTATTTGTTAAATACTTCGGTCTATTTACTAAAACAAAATTGATGCGTAAATAATTGCAATACAATTGAGTTAACAATGCAAATAATAGGTCACATTATACTCGACAAAGTCCATTTAAGCTATTTATGCTTCACTTCAACAATGGTATTTAAGACTTGTGATCAAATATCATTTTCTCGCAAAAACTAATACCAAATATGGCCTGCCTAATAATAACAAGATCCTTTAATCTCTACAATAATGTCATCAAGTAGCTTCACTCTGGCTCTATAATATAAGTCAATTTGCAACCAACACATTTAGGAATTAAAGAGCAAAGCGTTAGCTCCATAACATTTGTAGCTAATACAAACCGTTGAAAGTAAGGCAATGCATCAAATTCTTCAACTCTAACATCAATCAAGAATGCAACAAAGTTGTCAACCAGAAATTTTACATGTTCAACTTCAACTTTAAGTTCAATATTCAACTCCTACTTCTCAAAGCTTAAAACCTATAGGCTATAGCTATAACGTGGAAATCGAATCCAATTGTAAGGACATAAAGAAAGAAAGAAATATTTGTTTACGACGATTTTGTAATCATTTTGAAGTTTACGTATACATGTTGGGCCCTTTTTTAATGTGTATGATATTAATGTTTGGAGTTTTCTTTGCGATGATTATGTACTACACGTATATTTTTGTTGTAATGTGCTAAGTGCGATTACATAGGGAAAAAATGTATAGTACCTAAACATTACATACGTATATGTAAACAACCTTCAATGATGATGTTGAGACACATATAAATGATGGTTCAATTGCACAATAGACAATCGTATGCAAGGAGATCATGCAACTTGTCTTGTTTATAAGATCTGTTAGATGTAGAATCTCTCTCTCTCTCTCTCATAGACTTAACTTGTTGGGATACTATGACAAGATGCACCCAAAAATATATTATTGCTCAATGTCATTTAACACTAGAAAACTACCTAGAGCAAACCATACTTGCACATTGTGCCCTAATGAGGAGATCAAGGATGTGGAGCAATAGTCAGAGTAATTTCAACAATGCTTTACACGATCAATTACGATACAAATTTTGCACGCCATACACACCAACATATGAACAAAGGAGATTCTCTTATGATGCTATTTTGGCTCCCACAAGTCATGTTTCTAGCCTTTAGAGGACTTAGAAACGTCCTTCTCACCATATATGTGGCTCTCTCTCATTAAATTTTCTAGTCCTAGTTTGACTCTTATAAAAAACAAAATCTAGTATTAGGACATTTGTATTGAGATGTGATAGAAACTAAATCGCAACTTTTAGGGTCACTGTGTGATTAGCAATGCAAATCAAGGCATGAAGACCAATTTAAGGAAACAAGGCATTGCATGCAGAGCACAATTTTTTGCCTCTTATTTCCAAATAAATGAATGAATTGTGAACTAAAATATTGAAGTGCATGGTATATGTATATACATATAAATATACTAGGAAACCTTGGGCTCCTCTTTGATCAATGCTAAGGATTGATTCAGACCCCACCCCACCCCATCAACTTCAAGGGTCCCGTGTATCTTCTCATATAGATGGCACCATTTGCAACAATATGATGAACTTTGGCACCTTGAGAGTTTCATACCTTATATGCCCTATATTCGCGCATGGTGGAAATAAATAATAATAAGATTTCAGAACCAAACAAGTTGAATTTTTTTCTCTCAAAAGTAACCCTAAATTATTTAAAATCAAAAGATAATGCCTAGCCCTTCAATAACTTACCACACCAATGAGAGAGTATCCTTTTGGAGGTTCCATTGGTTCCATTCTTACATGATTTTCCAAATTTTGGTATTCGTTATTTAAATTGGTAAAAATTTCATACTCATTTCTATATCAACCTATGAAATTTATATAGATAGAACCTATCCATGTTCAAGAATGTTGACACTACGATGGTTATAGACTCCTTGCATTCATTGAGCAAGGGTCGCGAAACAAGAAAGTTTCTAAACCGAACAAATCTCATGTTAGCGAAGTTTTGTTTAACACGTCTTAGCATAGTTTCATCAAACGTTAGATGAATTGTTTTCTTTTGCAGGTAAAAGATTTGAGGGACATGGCTATGAACTAGCAACTCGCAATTGGCAACAATTCAGTTCGGTTTGAAAGTATCAAAATCAAACCATTTAAAACCGAACCGTTTAAAAAAACTGAAACTTAAATGGAACCAAACCATTACAAAAAATCCAAGCTCGAACCAAATGGTTTTAGAGACTTTCAAATCTTAAAACTATTAAACCATTAAAACCGCAGTTTTGCGATTCGGTTTTGGTTTTTAAGTTAGGTCAAAATTCAAATTTTCACATTTTAATTTTAAAAATATTGGTTTTTCAAATTTTAAAGATTTTTCTTAAAATATCAAAATTAGGCTTAAAATGCTAAAAAAAATATTTAAGAAAATGATCAAGTGTCAATCATAAACCCTCAAACCATTCAAACCATTAATAAACCGAATATTGTTAAACCGATAAAGGCTCAAACCGATCTAGTAAATCTCCAAATTGAACAGAACCGTTTACAAAAACCTGAACTGGAACCAAACTGCATAGAACCGTTTTAATCATTAAGTCATGGGTTCGTAGTTCAGTTTGGTTCAAAACGAACCGTTGCCGATTGTTACCAGTCGCTAGGTTATGTTAAGGGCCTGGTCGTTTTGACAGATCGGCCTAACCGATTTACGATAATAGAGCAAGGAATTGCAAAATCAATATTTGACCAACGGGTTCAAGATAGTGAACCAGTTTGGAAGGATGGGTAAGCCCAATTATGAAAGGGTTCTTCTATATTTAGTTAGAACATGTTTGTTTGTGTTCTAAGTGGGGGGGGGGGGGGCGAGGGCCAATTGTATAAATTCAAGTAATTGTGAGGCCAGTTTTGGAAGTAGGCCAAATATAGAAGAGCTAGAGAATCTCTCTCTCTCTCTCTCTCTCTCTCTCTATGTCTCTCTCTTTGTCTCCTTCGTCCTCTGCATTTACTTCCTCTTCGATTCATTCTCCTGTCTTCCGCTCTGTGTTTTGCGACACAAACCCACATCAGAAATCAGAAACCCACATCGGGTATACCATCAGAAAGCGAAGAATTTCTTCTTGATTCTCTCTTCCCATCGATCTTTTGCCCTTTCCTGAGATGCCTCCTCCCAAGAATACCAGTCACAGCAAGTCCATGAAACCTTCAGAACATCGCTATCTTGGTAGCAGCAGGAAAGACCCACCAGCTCGCGCAGGTCCAGGAATGGCGGCAGGAAACAACACTCTCGGCCCCACAGGTGCTGCTGCTCAAGGTGTTTCGCATAGCAATGGTCCGGGTGGGACTGCCCCTCTCCCCCCACGTGGTTCCTCCTCCTCCTCCTCCCCGAGATCTCTCCATCCTCGGCTGAATCCTCCTCAGAAAGGATCCGAAAAACTGTCGTCGGATCGATCCAAACTATGGCAATCTCCATCATCATCTCTGAGAGAGAATCAATATAATTCTGCTTTACTTAAAAAACCCTCCCCTGTTCAGAAGGAGACTACCCAACATCAACAAAAAGAGACCCAACAACAAAGAAAAGGCTTTTGGAATTGGAGACCATTCAGGGCTTCCTCACCAGTTCCCACTCCGATGACACCACCACCACCACCACCACCACCACCCAATACTACCCAAAGAATGTGTTTTCATGTGCTTTTTTCTCTCCATGTGAAAGCCATCCATGGTCTCCCTAACTCTATGAATGGCCTTCGCCTTACCATTCATTGGAAGAGAAAAGAAGAAGGCCTCCAGACCATGCCTTCTCGTATTATTCGAGGCTCTGTGGAGTTCGATGAAACGCTTCGTCAAAGATGCATCGTTTTTGGGACACGAGATACGATGCCTGAGTGTGCAAACAGGCTTGACCATGCTGCCATCAAGTATGAATCCAAGCTTTTCACTATCTCAGTCATCGCCCTTGATGTGGATGGGTTAGAGCTAGGTCAACATCATGTTGATTTGAGTAGACTTCTTCCTGAAGAGGATATTGATGATCCGAATGTCCGGCATGGTAGTGGTTGGAGTACAAGCTTTCAGCTCTCAGGTAAAGCGAAGTCTAGCTATTTGGATGTCACTTTTAACTATGATTTGCTCCATTATGAATCCTCGGAGGCCAATGAGGATAATTATGGTGATGGTGATGGTCTTACCAACGAAGGTGTTCTTGGCAATGATAGTGTTCTCACTAAGAATTCTGTTCTTATCAATGATGGCTTTCTCACCAATGCCATCAATGATTCTCTTGAGTCTAAACAAAGTTTACCTCAAGATTCAATTACTTCCTTTGAATTATTGGGAGAGAAGAGTGGTAATTCAGGCCTTGAAGAAGAATGCACTCAATCTTCTTTAAAAGACAATGAATTAGATGATTTTACTCTACAAGATGATCAGACTGAAAAGATTGAAAGTGCTTTTAATGAAATCCAAAATACTTCTAGTCATGAAGTTTTAATCATGTGTGGGTATGAAGAATGGACCGAAGAATTAAAAGAGAGTCAAGTTACTGATGTGAAAGTAGTAGGGAGTGGACCAGGTGAGTTTCCTTCATCTAGAGGCCTTCCACAAGATAGTCAAACCGAACAAATTCAGGGTACATTTGCACAAATTGAGCGTACTTTTGCACAAATGGAAAGTACATTTAAGCATGAAGTGCTAGTGAATCATGGAACCGAAGAATGGAATAACGAATCCGAAGAGATTGAAGGAGTAGGAATCGGAGAAGAATTGAATAAGGAAAGAAAGCCAGAACACGAAATGGAGACAGAGTTTGATGATGAAATAGAGTTAGTGGCTGGAGAATTCTTAGACATGTTGGATATTGGGTTTGGGTCAGGTAATTCAAATTCTGAAGGTGAGCCAGACTCTCCCCGAGAAAGATTGCTGAGGCAATGCATAGACCTTTTTGCAAATGAAGATACAACTACTATAAGGCAAGAAAATGATATCATTCCATATGAAAATGAACTTCATGAGAATTGGGAATCCGATGGAGACATGCAATTGGCATCTATTATGGAAGCTGCCGAATTAGAGCTTCAAAAGGCAGCTCAAAGCATGAAGAGCAAATCTCGAGCAAAAGCCTTAGAGGATGAAGAAACACAAGCTTTGATGAGAGAGTGGGGTTTAAGTGAGAAAGCTTTTCAAAACTCTCCTCCAAAGCCAAATAGAAGCAGTTCAATGTTGGGTCCACACTTGCCCATTCCACCTCCCCTTGGAAATGGTCTCGGTCCGGTGTTGAACTTGAAAGATGGTGGATCGTTAAGATCTATGAGCCCTTCTCTTTTTTCTAAGAATAAAACCAGTGGTGGTGGCTCATTGGTAATGCAAGCTTCCAAACCGGTTGTTGTGCCTTCTACAATGGGCACCACTACTGTAGAAATTTTGAGGCATTTGGCTTCATTTGGTATGGAAACCCTTGGAAAACAAGCTATGGCTGCCATGCCTCTACAGGATATAACTGGTATGTTAACAAATGAAACTATTGCAATGAACATCCTTGAGGATCACGTGGATCAAAGTCGTCTTCAACATGGAAATAGGTGAAGAAAAAAGTATTCGTTTTCATTAATTCCTAAATGCCTTTCCATATATAGTTCTTTGAGAAGACAAAGAAATATAAATGGAACAGACAATTTCTTTTTGAACAGTCATCGAGGCAGTATACTAATAGCAGTTTGGATCTGAATGATTTTTTTGTCACAGGAATCAGAATTCATCCTTTATGGGGATCCAAAGTGAAATGGGAGTTGATAGGGCTGGATCAAGAAAAACTCCCTCAAACAATCAGTCAAAGGACAAGTTAGTTGGAGGTTATGATGACTATGTGTCGCTTGAAGATCTAGCACCGCTTGCGATGGAAAATATTGAATCGCTTGCTATTGATGGATTAAAAATACAAGCTGATATGCCCGAAGAGGATGCACCTTCCTATTTAGATGCAGCTGCTTGGGGCATTCTCGATGACACAAAGAGAAGAGAAGACAAAGATAGCATCAGTTTGTCCGATGGTGTGGCTGGCTTGCATTTCAAAAGCTTGCAAAGAGGGGATGATTTATCTTTGGAAACAAAGAATAGTGGTCCACTTTCTATGGCAATAACTTTAGACGAATGGGCAAAGCTCGATAAAGGAGTATTGGAAGGTGATAACGACACAAAAGAAAAGAGTTTGGCCATTTTAGCTGCTCATAATGCATTTCAACGAGACTGGGATGGGAACGATGGTAAAAGAGCTTATGCGAAGAAGGGAGGTATAATGGGGAACACTCTTATGATTGCCATGCTTGTTCAACTGAGAGATCCTCTTCGTAACTTTGAACCTGTGGGAGCACCCATGATGGCACTTATTCAAGCTGAAAGAGTTATGGTACCCCCTAAACCGCGAATTGGAAGAAGAGTATCAGTGAAGGGTAATAATGAACAAGAAGATGGTGATGGTGGTGATGGTGATGGTGATGGTGATGATGAAGTGAAAGGGAAAGCAAAAGGTTCGTTTATGAAAGAAGATATGCCACAATTTAAACTCATGGGCGTTCACATGTCTGGGTTGAAATCAATAGAAGGTGATGATAATGAGGTGAAGGCTGGGAAAGGAAGTGAGATTCAAAAGAAAAGCTGGGGTAGTCAAAAGCAAATTCAATCGGGATCTCGTTGGTTGCTTGCACAAGGGATGACAAAATCATCTTCAAAACAACATTCACTTCTAAAGTCTAAAGGTGGTACTGCGCCAGCACAAACTAAAGTAAAACCTGGTGAGACACTTTGGAGTATATCAGCACGAGTGAATGGATCTGGGCAAAAGTGGCGGGATCTGGCAGCTTTGAACCCTCATATAAGGAATCCAGATGTCATCTTTAGCAATGAAACAATAAGAACGAGGTAGAGCACGTTCATTCGTTCATTATTGTGTTTCCTAAAGAGCAAGTGTATAAGGAAAGGCCACTCCGAAAAAGCAATTTCACGTTAATTCGGGTTCTTTATGGGCTTTGCACCTTCACTTTTTACCTATATATTACAATATTACTGTGGGCCTCCTGATTGGTTGTCATCATCATTTGTACACACCTTAATAGTCTGCTTTTGGTATTCAGACCAAAAATATATAATGATTTTTCGAGGCCGGTATGATAAACAAAAGAAATCGTATGTAAAAAAGAAGTTAGAACTGGTTTGATTTTTACGACTCCACTATTTTGGGCATACAATTTCTAATAAAAAGGGTGACAAAGTGTTCTGATGGTTTGGGGCTTCTTGTCACTTCTCCCATTTAAGTTCCATATTAACATATCCTGTCTGAGTTTTTAAACTCATATTGCTGATATTTTTAGTGGATTTTGTTCTGGAGAAAACATGGAGCAAAGATTCAATATTGTCTATGTATTCGGAATCATTAGGCAACCAATAAGATAGATTAAGCTTCCCATAAAGATAAGGACATGTATATTTTCCATTAGAAACTCAGCAAGTGGCTTGTGGCATAAAATCAGCAAAAATGGCCACATCACATATTTAGCTTGTAAGATATGCGTATTCCTTTTGAAGCAAACAACTTAAGCTTAGTGGGATTCATATGTAATGAGAAAAACCACCAAATCACAAATGAACTTTGTTAGCTTGGAGGAAGTGTCAAAATGAAGAATCAATTGGTTTCCTATTGTGATGAGTAATGCATATGGAATCCATTACTTCACTATAATGATATTAATGACCAATAAGATTGTGCTCATCTATCTTGGAATGTAGATGTAGTTTCTTCAACCTACAACTAGTTTGATTGTAATGACCAAATTCGGAGCAACGTTTATGAATATGCTATAAAGAGTGTTTTCAAGTAGTCATACAATGATTAAAACAGAGCGCGTACAATGCGCTCTTTATTCTCTCTTATTTTGTAGAGAGATTGTACATATCGATTTTCTTCCTTGTATAGAATATCATTTGGTACATATGCATTTGCAAATTTATGTGACGTACAATATCCTAGAAATGTTTGCGTTATTGTGTCATGGCTACTTTCAAGGTTCTTTTATTCAAAATTCATATGTTCTTGAATGCAAACTAACATTAAATGTGATGATGTAATTTCAAAGTAATGTACATTCGTTGGGTTTTCACATTCCTTGTATGTTGAGCATGCATGTCTTATTTGAGCATACGTAAAGAATATAAAGTGTGGAGTGAACTCATCAATGGCACTTCCAAAAGGGTAACAATGACAAGTTTTTGAAATTGTCGGTTTGCTATTCAATTAATACGTTCGTTGACCATTCAATTTGCACCAATACACCTTTTCCCTTTGTTTATGTTGTATGTGCATGTGCCCTTTAGCCACCGTTGTTTTCATATTTGTATTCCATGCATAGTCACTTGTCAACCATGATTCTATGTTATTGTAGTTCCCATGTTCGTGTGCTCTTTGGGCACCAACAAATACCTCATTGACAATAGTCCTATTGGAAATTTGTATCTCTGGAAAATGAGCTATTTCTTTGCCTCTCGAGAACCATGTGAAAATTACCTCTTTATGTAAGAGTCTTGAGCATGCTTGTATTTTACCCATGGCCATGAAAACATAAACTATAGTTGACATGGAGTTAAAAGCATATCTATGAAAGTGGATGGGAGTATTAATGTTGTGTTTTTGTTTATTGGAACAAGTCGAAATTCTTTCCTCAGTAAAGTGTTCGTCTTGCCTACTAAGGGTTCAAAATGTCCTGTTACCCATGTGGCGACCACACCACTTAGTTGTGGTTCCAATATTGTAGCGTTTTTACACACATTTATTTATTACTATATGGTGTGATTTCACATGCACGCACACACACACATAGATTATGTCTATCATAAATTGAGCGAATTTAGAGTTTGGTAATTGGTGAAGGTATTGAATGTAGGACACATTACCCAAAGTATGAGAGGGCACTATGTAATGAAGGACCCATATGACGATCTCATCTTCCTTTGGTGGGTAATGCCGGTGGCTTTAACACATTTCGAATGATACATTTTTTTACATATAATGATAGAGGAGGATACCCAATTGCAAAAGCCATTTGGTTTAGTTGTCAAGACAACTTTGGCCCATCATATTTATGTGGGAAAATATTGTTATCCTTTTTTTTTCACTGGTTTTTTTTTTGGTTCAAGGAGCCAAAGGTTTAAACTTTATCCTCCCCATAATAAGCTAAGGTTGTCTTTTTTACTATACCTTAAGTATGAGAGAAATGGGCTCACCCTAGTGGGTTCTATTCCCAATTTTCTCATCTCTCTCTCTCTCTCTTTGGTGAAAACACACAATTATATTAATAAATGTGGGTAAAAAACACTACTTACAATGGGCGTGACCATAAAGTATGGTCACCCACTAACTACACTACACTACATGGGTAATGGAACATGTTGAATTGCCAATAGACAAGACGAACATTCCACCGAGGAAAGGATTTCCACTTGCTCCAATAAAGAAAATTGTCATATTAGTACTCCCTTCAACTTTCATAGATATGTTTTCACTCCATGTCTACCATCGAATACAAAAGCGTTGCGCATATTATTCCAATTATGACGCAATCCCCAATATCTCAAAAATAGAAAAACAATCTCCATCTCTAACTTTGGCAAATTGTACAAACACCCTCATAAAACTTACCAAATTTGAGAAATGTAACTCCAGAGAAGCAATAGGGTATTGTACAAATCTGTTCTCTCTCTCTCTCTCTCTCTCTCTCTCTCTGCATTTTCTTGTTCTTCAATCCTTATACTTAATTAAATCTTCACCTCTCTGCCATCGGCCATGGCGACGTTCAGCTCCTACCTCGCAGATCTCTCCCACCGTTGCCCGCTTCTTGCCTCACCTTCATGGTCCGCTGTAAGTCTTCATCTCCCTCTCTGTCTGTCTTTTGATTCTTGAATTTCAGTGTTCTTCTCTCTCTCTCTCTCTCTCTCTCTCTCTCTCTCTCTGTTTGGCTTTTGATTCACGACCTCAATGTCCTCTCTGTCTGTCTGTCTTTTGATTCATGACTTTCAATGTGCTCTCTCTCTATGTTTTTTTATTCTTGAATTTCCATGTTTTCTCTCTCTCTCTCTCTCTCTCTCTCTCTCTCTCTCTCTTGATTCACTGGTTTCAATCTGGTCTCTCTATGTCTTTTGATTCATGACGTTAAATGTTCTCTGTCACTCTCCGTCTTTTGATTCATTACTTTTAATGTTCTCCCCCCCCCCCCCCCCCCCGTTTCTGCACAATACCAGGCTTTTATTCTTCTCTGCTACTTTTTTGTCCTTGCGCTTCTGGATCGTCTTCTTCCTGGACAAATCATTCCAGGATCTATTCTTGTAGATAAGAGCAGAAAATATTACAAGTGCAATGGTTAGTGCTTCTTTTTCTTTCCTTTTTTCTTCATACATTTTTCTTTTCCATGGTGTAAGTGTGAAAATCATCGGATTATCTATCTATTAACATCAAAGATAACGGAAATGGAAGGTACATTGTGATGTTTTACGCAGAAACATGGAGGATAGTGTATTTTTTAGGTTGATTAACCAGAATTCTTTAATAAATCAGAATTCCCTATCTATGTTTCTATGCATAAAACCAGATGTTTTTCTAGATACTAAAAACTAGAATTAAAAATAATTAAATTATATACACCAGGTCACATCCAAAAAATTACTCCCAAAGATCTTGACTAGTAGGTATTTGATTAGTTGCAACATAATGTTTTTCATAAACCTGTTTTTATAACGTTTTTCAAAGCCTTCTTCATGCTGATTTCATTTGAATCCTTTAGTACATATTAATGATCAGTACACTTGGTATTACCTCAATATTTCAAGTCATTGCACGTATAGTAATATTTAAGTTAAATTCAGATACCTATACAAGTCAGTGTTTTCCTTCCTGTTCCTTGTATATTTGATAATTGACAGGCTTATCATCGCTCTTGCTGCTGCTGCTCGCATTTATATTAGGTGCAAACATGCAATATTTCAACCCAGCGGTAAGAGGCATGAGCGAGATAGACGAACAAAACTTTTTGTGGACTTTCTCGATTTTTTCCTGCTTGGCATTTCTAATTTGTAAATTTGGATGCCGCTGCTTTTGAAAGACCAAAGCTTATTCGTTAAGGAATCTAAGATTAAATGGAAGTATGCCACTATTTTCGGAAATGCTGATTGAAAACACCATCCCATTGCATAGGTGCATTAGTGAAGGTCTGAAGACAGCTTTTTGTTTAGAAGAAAGGATATTTAATTAGTGCACAAATCAAATAATGAAGGGAAAACTGTGATCACAATCATTTGGCCCAATTTGGAAAATTTTAAATTAAACTAAAGTTATGTTTTTAAAAGCATATTCTCATAGCTTTTCATGTACTAATTCAGGTCTTCACTACAGGTTATAGCAGATAAAGGTGGAGAGCTTTTATCCACTATACTCACCCTTTCTTTCTTGGTAAGCATATCACCTGTAAGCGTGAGTCCACCTATTTTGCATTCATGCATTTGCATCCTTGCCTGAAGGTTATTCCTCCTTGTTCTGCATAAATTTGTTATTACAATATTCTGCACATTGTACTTGATTCCTTAGTATGTGGTTGTATCATCTTGTCTGCTGCTGTAGTTCTGTCTTGCCAATGTTTGGAATTCTTTTTGTCACTTGGATGATCGCATTTATTGAAGAGAACCACTGGACAAGACTGAGCAGTCAAGCTATTGGTTTGGTATCATTGCAGCTCTGCGATGAGTAGATTGTTTCATTACATCCGGGTGAATATTTGCTACTAGGTAGACTTTGAGAAGAGAACCTAGGCATGAAGGATTTGCTGGTCGGTGGTGATAAAGTTGCTCACTTGTATTATTTGTGTACAATAAGTGTCAGACTTCTGAGAAGAAAAGATGAAGTTATTGATTGTAGTCACTGATAGTATAGGATATTGAAAATCAAGAGCACTGAGCATACATGATTTGTTAGTCATCCAATGCAATGCTAGACGTTCAAGCCTCTAGGAAGATAGTGGTAATTCTGGTAACATGTTTTTGCGACAAACCATGATGCTTCATGGACGGTGGCCACAAAATGTTGCCAACAGCCTTTCAACTCCTGTTCATAAAGTAGCATAAAACAAAAAATATGCTGAAGAATATGTACTGGTGATTAGATAGATAGAGATTATGTTGTCTATTAATGTTGAGCTCTCTATACTGCATGACAGAACTGGAACTTTTGCAAACATAGCAACAACTCAGAAGTTGGCGCTTGTCCAAACCCAATAATCTACTGTCTGTGTTGATGTGAGCTGGGTCTGAGTATTACTGTGGTTGGCAACTTTCCTTTATAATACAATAATAACTAAGAGAAGTATTAATGTGTCTTGAGATGAGCTGTGCTGTGAATATTCTTGTAGTAGCCGTTACCATTGAGGCAATGACGATGCTTGAGAAGTTTGAATTGGATACTACTGTATCTAGTTATCCTAAATGCAACTGTTGATAACTGATCTTAATATTTATTACCATGATATCTGGAACTTTTTTTCATTTCAGGCATCTTTGCTGATATTCATTGCCGGTAGTGTATCCCGAAGCAAAAGTGCATCATTAAGACCTCATTTGACTGGAAACGTCATTCATGACTGGTGAGCATGCTTTTATTTGTGAATTAGAATTAATATTTAATGGATTTAATCTATGTAAGCATCTCTTTTAAGAAGAAAGATGGTAACATGTACCCCACAAAGACACCATGTTCTCCTTTTTTTGGAATTACAGAGAAAAGTTCATATAATCTTAGGGTAGTATTTAGGATAATAGTTATGTTTCATATAATCTTACCCATTAGATAAGTTTTTCAAGTGGGATTATGCTTTGATTTGTCTTTACAGACAAAACTACAAATCAGCATTAAAATGCATACCATTTAGGATAGTAATATGTTTACTAAAATCTGATGCATTTGACAATAGAAATTAGAACTACTGTCAATGGCGAAGTCTGATATCTGCCTCAATTGTTGTCGGATCAGAGGGTGGGAAAATTCAAATAAGAGATGGATAAGAGAGGCAGAATCTGGGTTTGTGTCAGTGCTGTTCTAAAATCTAGAGGTGCATTGTAATTGAGGAGTCAATTATATACACGATGTTGTGTACATTGGATAGATTCTCAAATGTTCTTGTACATTTCAGCATTCTTTTAAATATTTCTTCAAACTAGTCCTTGCCTCCAAAACGTACTCTTATTGTTTTGCAGGTGGTTCGGCGTGCAGTTGAACCCAACCTTTTTGACCATTGACTTGAAGTTAGTTCAAACATTCCATTCTGTATTAATGTCTTTTATTTACGTGACATGCTTCAAAAGAAATAATATGAATTATCAAAAGTTTTTTAATGTGATGTGTTTATCTGTCTTATTATCCACAAAATGTTGAATCAATTTTATTAGTAAGGACACAGAGATCATGCTCAATGATGCCCTGTCACTTTGCTCGACATGTTAAATGCACAAAACTTGGCCAAAGCCACGAGCACGAGAGCGTGGAAGTTATTTTAAAATTTCTAATGCATTTTATCTAGATAACAAGCTTTTCTAGAAATAATAGCTGTTGCTAAAAGTTTTTGTTTGAAAAGAATGTATCTTTGATGTGTGTTTACCTTACCTGTCTTACTATCCATAAAATGTAAAATGATTTATTGAAGATATAGATCGTGCTCAAGTTTACCCTGTCATCTCGCTATTGCTAGACATTTTGAACAAAAAAAACACCTTGGTCAAAGCCATGACCATGAGAGCAGGTGATCTTGGTCGAGAGTCATTTGGGGATAATTATAAATCAGATTGAGAAGTTTGAGTAACCATATCCATTCAGAAGATTGTTAGATAATGGGAAAGTAAAGGATAGTGAGGGAGCTGAGGCTTATATATTGGACTGATGGCTATTGATGATTGATGGTGAATCTGGATGAAAAACTAGCTTACCTACATGAATGAATTCACATTTCTATTCTTATTGGAACGTCAGGAACTCTTTTGATAGCTTCCATGGCTACTATGAACTAGTCATATTTGTAAGTTTTTTTCAGGATTTCAAAGATCTCCACAATCATGAAATATCTTGGATGTCATGCTGAATGTAGAAATATTTTTGGAGGCTAGTTAGGTGCTATCAGCTACACTCTACAGTCTATAGCCCAATCTATATTGTTGTATCTTAAATGCAGATCATCCCTGTGCATAATAATGGTGGTTTTAAGTTTTTTCTGGCAGGAAAAGGTTCCCAACCAAGCAAATGATATTGCTTATAAACAAGATCTTTCAGGGTCTTTACTCCATGTTGGTCAATCGTTGATGGTCTTTTTTTGGTTTTTATCAATTCCAGATGTTTATAATCAGGAGCTTGAAATATTTCCTCAGCTTGTTTCTGCCATTATTCTTGAGTTGAAGATTATGCACATGATATGTGTTATTACTTGGAATATAATGAGCACCCTTAACATCATAGGAAATATTTTGCATCAGACTCCTTAATTTCCATTTTTTTTGGGGATAACTGGTAGCAGTTCCATTGATTGTGTCATCTAATCTTTACAGTGACCTTGTCATTCACTTCTTGCTAATGTGTCTGTGGAGTAAGCTGTGGCAGAGATGACATAAATTTCATAGGTGCTTGAGGACAGTTATCTGTTTCTTATTTATTCAAGTATGTAAAGTAGGTCTGGTGCCGATAATGACGTGTGAAACACAGCCTTAAATAGGGATTACATGAATGACATTTATAAAGAGTACAGGAAACCCATCTTTAAGAATAAGTAAACTTTTTGAGAAACCTATAGTTAACAGAACGGTTTTCCCAACTGGAAAATGAAACAAAGATCCTACAGTTATGGAAACTCATGTTAATGATGATTTACCCTATAATTATGGATGCTCATGCCAATGATGATTTTCACAGGTTTTTTGCCATTAAGTCAGGTATGATGGGGTGGTTTTTCTTAAATCTATCAGTTGCAGCAAAACAACATCAAATTGAAGGAACACTTAGTCTACCAATGATACTTTACCAGTGTTTCTCGATGGTATTTACAAGTACAAATTTGATATTTATGTCAAAGATCTTTATTATTGCAATGCTTAACTTTTCTTTCTTTGGCAGATCTATCTGCTGGACTATTTCTGGTTTGAAGAGTTCATGACATCCACGTATGTAACAGAACAAAACATTACCTTCAAATTGTGTACGCTCTGAGTCAACTTGTGAGCTGTTAGATCGTTCCTACAGGGAATGACATGTGAAATTTTGGAGATGGTTTATGTGGTTGACTGATGGTAGATTGCTTTGATAGTACCCTGGCTCATACTTCGTTCGCTCTTGCTTATCATTGGTAGAAAGCCTTATAGGGGTATACCTGCATGATGGATTTTATTTCCCGTTATGCCTTGATGAATCTTGTTTCCTCCATAATATGATCTTCTGGAGATTATTCTCCTTAGCAACTGTAATTGAAATTGGTTAATTTACATTTTGTTTTATTGCAGTTTTCTCCCTTGTTATTCTTTATTCATAACTTTGTTTCGATGCAGCTGGGATATCATTGCAGAAAACTTTGGGTTCATGTTGATATTTGGAGATTTAGTCTGGATACCGTTCACTTTTAGTATCCAGGTTTGTCATGATTATGGTAAAATAAGTTTAACATTAAATTTATTGTATTGAAACTAAAATATTAGATACCAATGAAGGGCTGGTGGCTATTGCGACACAAGCCGGAATTGACTGCTATTGCAGCTGCACTGAATGTTGTAATTTTTATATTGGGGTATGTGGTCTTCCACACATTCGAACAGTATTATAGCTAATTTTGACATATCATGCAGATGTCTAACTGTTTTGTCTTTACATAGGTTTGCAATCTTCCGGGGAGCAAATATGCAGAAACATATTTTTAAAAAGGATTCAAGTGCCTTAATATGGGGCCAACCACCAAAAACTATTGGGGGAAAGCTCCTTGTTTCGGGCTTTTGGTAGAGCACATGCCTTCATTCAATGTGATATTTCGTATAAATGAAAATATATAAAACGCTTTGAAAATATATTAACTATAAAGTAAAATATTTTGAATTCCTTGATTTATGTAGATGATTATTACATAGCCCAGATCTAAGCTGCTAAGACAATTGCATGAGCACTTAGAAAATTTAAATTCAAATGAGAAGAAAACAGGAAGCACTCCCCATCATATCTTTTCATCCGATATGGGATACTCCTACTTAGTGATAGAAGCTGTTTATCTATAGCTTTAGGTAATGAAATCAAAGAAATGTGAACTTGAATGAGGTCACAATGTTCCTAGAATCTAAACCCGCATTAATTGATGCATTGCAAAATGTGAAAATACATTGACATTATTGTAGCAAAATTGCAAAAGCCTAAAACATGTTTTGTCTATAACCGTACATTAAAACTTCAAGCTCAAAATCTAGTTTTGGTATGCTACATGTGATGTTATCCTGAACTTGGATTTAATTCCGGCACATTCTTTTTCCATTATTTACAGAGAGGTCAAAAAATTAAAATAACTGTAATAGTGTGGCAGACAAAGTCAGGTTAGGGGCTTTACCCCTTGAAATTCTTCTAAGAAATGTCATTGCCGATGTTTGAAAATACCATGTGTTGTTCAGACACCGGCCAGGTTGGAGGACCAATTGAAGGTAAACCAGAAGAACACAGTCATCGGCTCCAAACACTGATGCTATCATCTGCATTAAAGTGTTTCTAATATATAAACTAGAACAATGTTGGTGAAGACAATATGAGGACATCCACATTAAAGTGTTTCTAATATATAAACTAAAACAATGTTTGTGAAGACAATATGAGGACAAAAATTCAGTCTGGTTTGACAGTATTATGGCTAACTAAACAGCTTGAATCTGCAGGGGGATTTCAAGGCACTGCAACTATCTTGGAGACATTGTTATTGCCTTTTCCTTTAGTCTACCTTGTGGGGCAAGGTAAATACATGATGGTTCAAAATAATCTGAAAAGTTCTGGCTTTCTTTTAGATAATGATTATCTGTTGAATATTTGCAGATCCATTATCCCCTACTTCTATCCAATTTATCTCTTTACTTTGCTTATTTGGAGAGAACGGAGAGATGAAGCTAGATGCAATGAAAAATACCAGGACTTGTGGAAGCAGTATTGCAAAGTTGTGCCTTGGAGAATTTTCCCTTATTTATATTAGTGCTATGCATAAATAAATGTAAGATTCTCAAGGATATAGGAGGTGCATTTGAACTGTTGTGTTATCTTTTTGGACACCTAATTGAATGCATCATTTTTATTCTTTATTCAGTTATTATTTTTCTTACATAATTCCAGTTTTTGTTGAATCTTCATTGCTGATACAATTTGTTTTAAAAGTTCCTACCTCATGTATGATTCCTGTAACTTGTAATTGATACAATATTGCATATGGAACTAAATGCTTGATTGGGCCAAATTTTTAATGATCAAAGTAATATTAGACTTTAAACGGATCAATGGAAATCAATATGGGTTCATCCATCATATTATAGATGAAATGTCGAAAAAGTATTATTCTCTCATTTTCATCATAGTTTGCCCTAGTGGTAAGTTGTTACACTACTAGCACAATATGTCTTGGGTTCAAAACCTAGTTTTCTCAATTCTCTATTACCTCGTACATCTCTTAATTACTAGATGCCATTGTGGAATGTAGAGTTGAGCCCATGACCTTTTGATCTCCATCTACTCTCTCTCTCTCTCTAGTGAACACATAATATACTCACCATTGCATGGATAATGGAACATGTTGAATTTCTAGTAGGCAATAAAATCTCTCTTGGTGAATGGACACTGGAATCTAATCATAGGGCTTTATATATTGACCTCAAATGTATGCATAGGTTTGATTGTGAGAAGGCCATTAAAGATTATAAACAATTGCACTTGACCATGAACTTAAGTGAACACCCATGTATTCCAAGATGGTTGAGGATATGTTACAAATGACAAAGATATAACATGATGCAACACTAGAATGCAAATGGGAAGCTTTTAAGAAAATAAGTCTCTCATGTACAAACAAATGTTTTTCGACCAACCACACATCTTGGAAATGCACCAAGAAATGTAGTTCAAAGAAAAAATGGTGTGATAAAGAATGTCGTGAAGCTCGAGAGTGCCTTATGGTTTTGGATGTAGTTAAGGATAAAGAAAATCACCAAAAGCATTTGCATGAGTATAAAAGGCTTATTCAAAGAAAAAGAAGAACATGGGAAGTTACTCAACAATTTTTCCAAACGCAAGAGAAAGCACATGCATGTGCTAAATTTTGGGGAAATCTAAAGGGAAACGTGTTGAGAGTTATAGTGACTTAACTCTTCACGAATTGTCTATGCATTGTAAGAATTTATATGAGCTATCTCTTGCTGGAAAGATGATTTGTTATGGTTCTCTTTTACATATGTCTCCCTTCTTTACAATTGAAGATATATGCATAGGGCTTAAGAAATTGGCCTCTCGAAAAGCAAACGATCTTCAATGTATAAAGGCTAAAATGCTCAAATGGACGGGAAAGGAAGCATAAGTATGGATAAATGATATGTTTAATGATGCATTGCAACATGGTATGCCGTATGATTAGACAACAAATTGGATCAAACCTTTACATTAAGGTGGAGATATAAATAATGTAAACAATTATCAAACCATCATGGTTGGTTGTTAATGGCAAAACTATTTGAATGTATTATGGACAAGTTGGTTTTCGAAAACACCATAACACCATTGATCACCTTGTCACCCTTCAAGTATTAATGGAGGAAAGTCGCCTTAGAGGTCATGGTTTATATTGTTACTTTGTAGACTTCAAGAAAGCTTTTGATATGGTACCTCGTCGGCATCTTTGAAGGCGAATGGAAGAACTCGTGGTGCCAATTGAATATATACTTGCAATTTCCCAAATATATGAGAAGGTTATATGTTGTGTGTGTATGAGAGTTGACTTTCAGATTTTTTCAATAGCACTATTGGTGTTAAGCAAGGACACTCACTCTGACAAACACTATTTGGTCTATGGAAGAAATGGTTGCCAAGTTTGTAAAGGAAGAACGTGTTGAAGAAGTTGCGATTGGGAATGTTGTCATTATGTTTTTGCTATATGCGGATGATATAGTGTTTTTTGCAAATACTTTAGGAGATACACAAAAGCTTATGAAGGCATTGGAAAAAATTTGCATGCATACTAAATTAAGTGTCAATAGATCTAAAACAAAGATTATGCTTGTGAAGAGCCAAAAAAGAGATAAACCATGCATTATGTACAATAATGAGCCACTTGAATGTGTGGAAAGCTTCAAATATCTTGGCCTTGAAGTTCCTTCAAATCATAGATGGAATCGAATAGGGATTTAATGCATATAAGATAATATAAATAAAGCTAGAAAATAGCACTTTGAACACACCTCAAGGAAAATGAAGAGATCATGGACAGATGAGAAATTATCCTAATTCAAAAACACACAAAAGCCTATAAAAATGTCTACCCTAAATAGAGTATTCTCAATGGAAATCTACATATACATGCAAACTACTAGACAAAGTACATCACAAGCATTGAAATTATCTTTTGACAAGCATTACATCCATGCATACAAGTGGTGGAATAGAATGTTGAGGCCACCAAAGACATGTATATCTTACTTGAGTTCTCATAAAGTCGTATTTTATTTATGTAACCTCAAACCTTTATAGGCTAGTGGCTTTGATCCTCCATGTTAGCTCGGGAGAGCGCAATTAGGCGACGGTAGAGTACACATGTTACCTTGATGATATCCTTAATGGTGTCTAGGTTAACTTGGAGTTCGGTTGTAAAGTTTGTTGGTGGGCTTTGGGGTGTTGTGATCCCACTTAACTTTAGTTGGGGGAGTGACTCGGTCATGGTAGCAACTCAAGTGATAGACTCCATGATGCGGTATCTTTCTAGGCCTCCTTTTTAACTCTTCCTCTAACGAGTCGTATGTGTCTTCACGTATTTGGGCCTTGGGTGTTAGAGTGATTTCAAGTTATGGAACCGAATGAGGTGCTAGTGTGCCTTGTTTGCCTTTGGGTTGTCCTTGTGTCAAGCTTAAGTTATCATCCTCTAGGAGTACTAGTTCGCATGGTGTATGTCATGTTGTGGTGTCCGTCGACAAGGTGTGGTGTTCCCATTCTTGTGCGAGGAGCAGTTGCGTTGGGGTTGTTCCCATGGGCTAGCACCTTTGTTGTTATGCTCATAGGGAGCACTCTGATGTGTAGTTTATAGAAGCAGGGGGGATGCAACAGGACATGGCTTGTTGGCAAGGCCTTGTTAGTTGTTCATCGTTCCCCGTTGGCCTCCATGGACTTGTTGAACGAGTTCTTTTTCAAGAATTCACAACACTAGCATTTTGCCATCGTCAAGTTTCACCCATAGTGCATGTGTACTCTCTTGGCTGGTGCAGTGTCACTGATTTGTGAGATGGCTTGACATGTATAGTGCATGTTCTTGGGAACCTCCATGAGGCCCCAATCATCGTTGCCTTCTATTTGCTCAATTGGGCCGTGATTATTTTTAGCGTGACTTCACAGGTCTTCATCATCAAATATGAACATTGTAACCTCCCCAATCCTTGGGTCATAACCCCCTTAACCATAACCATTACAGACTCACCCTACTTCTTCCACCTTCACCACATACAAGGTTGAGAAGGTCATCCAGAATCTTCGACATGTACCTTCATTCGCAACTACAAGGCAGTAAACCCAATGTAGCAGATCACCCATTAAACAGAAGATCATGTGTTGAATTGTGAGCACCACCTTATAATGATGGTATTTATTATGCAGATGCATCCAAGGCATTTTTATGCTATAAAAAAATTTGAACAGTGCTATAGAATGTCTGAGTGAAATTAGACTTCAGACTGATTGGAAGGGTATACATTTGAAATTACCCTTCAGGCTCTTAGACCAGGTTGTTTGCTAACGTTATTGAACTTCCAAGTTTATCATTGCATGTAGTTATAATTCATTTACCGTTGTTGATCAGTTGGAACAACCGATATAATGTGCCACTGTAAAAAACTCTAGAACTAACGTGATTAGACTAAGGAAGCATGTACAAGTTGTCTGGACATATATTATCTTATCATTATCCAAACAGAGCTATTGATATATGAGGAGATTGTACATAGAGGCATGAATCATCTTCAGTGTGCAAATAGAGGTATGGATATATCAAGCTTTTTTTATAAATTAAACTTCTTCATCAGCCATTAAAGCCGGTCGCATAACAAGGTAGAGAGCTGGACCTACAACTGGGATAAAAGCAAGGAATGTTGCCCAACTTCCCTCCTTTGACCTGCAAAAACGTGACACAGGAAACATATTTAATCCAAAATTTCACATTTGCCTTGCACAAATGCTTTGTTTCACTTCCAATGATATCATGTCAGGTATGTTATATGTCCCTTCTTTCTCTTTTGAACTAATAATATTTGTGAAGGTCTAATAGGGAAAGTCCTCCATGTATGTAGCTTCTGCATTAGATCATAACTAGTTTATTATATTGTTGCCACATACCACTTTCGAACGTCAATGTCATTGAAGACCCAAAATGGTATCAATGAGTTTAATGCCAGAAAGTCCAGAGACATAACGTGGATCTGGAAATAAAGAACACCAAAAGAACTTAACATTAATAGTCCTTGTCAATTTGTGGTGCAAACTAATAGTAGGATTTCTTAGTGTATTTATCCTTGAGATGTTCCAAACAATTCAAGTTCATTCCTTTGGATGCAGCATTATTCTCAAATAATGCATCCATGAAAACTAAGATTTTTAAGGAAATTTCCTTACAAATCTGCTTGATCGGAAATACTTCAGAAACTCTGCCCACGATTCTTGGCCGGCAAAAGCTG
Organism: Azolla caroliniana; assembly: GCF_043228905.1. Taxonomy (NCBI): domain Eukaryota; kingdom Viridiplantae; phylum Streptophyta; class Polypodiopsida; order Salviniales; family Salviniaceae; genus Azolla; species Azolla caroliniana. The sequence continues at coordinate 28,718 of NW_028230711.1, forward strand.
CTGTACCTACTAAAAATGCTCCCACCAAAGCCACAGCCTGAAACAGATTCTATACATTATATTTATATTATAAAACCCAAGAACCCATGCACTGAAGATTTTTTAGTTCAAAAAACATAGTTCATATGTAGCAGATTCTACACATTACATTTGTATTATACAATCCCAAGCATGTAATGTGACGTTTTTTGGTTGAAAAAACAGCATATATAAAATAATCGATACAGAATATTTATTTTATACAGTCCTTATGATCCATGCAATGTAGACTTTTGAGACGAATTTTTTGTAATGCATACAGATAATTATCGATGGGCACAGGAACTATCTCAAAAAAAAAGTATACATACACCAGCAAGTATCTTCGAGTCCAATATCTTCAATGGCCACCCTTCTATTTCTTCTTTTGAAACTTTGGGTGGTGGTGGTTCCCATAATCCAAAGTAAGGCAAAAGTGCAAAAGCACCAAAAAAAACTGAGAGGCTTGTAAATGGCCAGATAGGTAACTTACTTCTTGCACTGTAGAAAAACAAGGAATCACCTATGTTAATGATAATTTTGACACAAAATGCTTGTTTGAGTATATCATATTGCAAATGTTGAAACATTTTATATGAAGCTGGAAATTGGCAATTAGTGTGCAGCTCAATTCATACACAAGGAGAACAAGTGTCTTATATTCATAGTTCCTAATATCGCATATGTCCCATCTGGTAGACATATACGAACGTTTGTATATATTCGCATATAATACGCGATATTCGTTTTCTTTTTTAGTTTTAGGAATGAGTTACGACTCTTGACCATTGTCTATAAAAATGTTGTTTATTTTTTATTTTTCATATTTAAAAAAAATAGAATAATAAAAACAATAATAAATATAAATATAGACGAATAAATTTCAATCATACTTGGAGCCATTTCATGTATGAGTATGGCACGAATGGGAAGTATGGCTAGAACTATGATTATATTGGGCACAAATATTCAAGACTGAAACTGCCTGTGAAAATGAGCATAGTATTGCATCACAACATGGCAAAAACTGTTGGCAAAAGTGTACACATTTTATATAATTACCAGTATAATATGAAAAAATAGGAAATTTTCCTATATCTTTTCTCAAAAAATTATCTCAGTAGATCCCCTACCCATCTTCTCCTGTTATGGATTTGTCAGCGAATCAAAATCAATGTGGTAAATCTCTAAAGATTGATTGGGCACTCTCTATTGTTACTGTAATACCACTAGATTCGTGGTATGGCTGATCTACTTCCGTCGAAACATTATGTATGCTTAACCAAACCAAAACAAATTTATAAGATTATATAATACAATAGTGAAGAATTTCAAAATCTTCAGCAAAATTCAAATGAATTTTAACCATACCTTCTTCCAGTGGGGATGAGCAACATACAATAGATGGCAGGCATAACTCCCATCAAATTCCATAAGCTGACTAAGACTTGATTCAGTTCAAAACCATCATTACCCTTCAAGTAGAGGAGTTTCTCCAAGTAATACCTATCTGTCATCTTTCATACATATCATTCAACCATAGAGAAAACAAAAAAAATTAATCCTTGTTCTCAGCAAATGGTTTTTTTAAATTCCTGAAAATGCCTCTCAGAAAATATGACAAATGCTTAGTCATCCTTGAAATTTCTTCAAAAAAGTGCTAAAACAGACTTTGGAATTTCATAAAAATAATTTGGAAAAAATCTTAAAATCTTAAAAACTCAGTAAATTTGGAAAAAAAACTTTGAAAATTCTTGTAAATCTAGGGCAAGTTGATCACAATCCCGAAAAACAACAGTATGAAAAAATTCTATTGATAAACAAAACATATTGTTAGGGTTTAAGGTTTAGGGTTTCCAGTTTACAATAGGCATTGTTATGGCAATGTTGTATAATATATACATACTGGAGTTTGGTTTGGCGCGTAGAATGCACTGTAGCCCAAGAAAGCAGCCCAAAAACCAAAAATGAACACAGATGAGATTCGATCCCACCGCTTCCATTACCGTCGCCATCATCATCACCATCTCCACCACCTCCTCGTCCTTTTCCATCAAAAGGGCTAATCACTTCTCTCCCTTCCACTTCTTCTTCTTCTTCTCTTCGTCTTTCTCTTCTCGGTCTCTTGAATCAATCTCGCACTGAAAGCAAGAAAGTTCGATCGTCCCGTAGATAATGTGGTACATGGGAAGCTTCTGAACTGCTTTTCCTCTGTTTTAGGGTTGAAACATGGTGGCTTGTCTTGGAGTGGGAGGAGCAGAGAGAGAGCAGTGATGACGTGGACGCCACGGTGGCCATGGGAGCTCTCCTGCGGAGGGATCGCTCATTTCCTGTGCCAGAGAAAACTAATCTCCAGAAATAGCCCAAATCTATTTCCGATTTTTACATAATTAGGCCTCTGTTTTTCCAGAATCCAAAAATGAGAGAGTGCCTCTAATATCTACATAATTAGGCCTCTACTTTTGCTTGATTAGGCCTCTAATATCTACATAATTAGGCCTCACATTCTCTTGAATTTTCTCAATTACACCGAGTGATGGCTATGAGGTGTTGTGTCTACAAACATGTCATGACCTTCACTCTTTTGACATTCCCGATATGAAAGTGGGCGAGAGTTAAAGCTATAGTTCTCTCTCTCTAACGCTAACTTTAGTGGTGTCGATCCCTAAATGCTCGTAAGTGTTAATTGTGGAATCTAGTGTCTTCGGACAACTTTGATATATCAACCGGATTAATGCTTCCATTCAACTCAAGCCCAGATATCCCTTACTTTAGTGGTGTCGATCCCCAAATGCACATAAGTGTTAATTGTGGTCCGTGGAATCTAGTGTCTTCGGACAACTCTGATATATCGACCGGTTTAATGCTTCCATTCGACTCAAGCCCAGATATCCCTAACTTTAGTGGTGTCGATCCCTAAATGCACACCAAGTGTTAATTGTGGAATGTAGTGTCTTCGAACAACTCTGATGTATCATACGGTGTAATGCTTCCATTCAACTCAAGCCCAGATATTTGCAGGTCTCGCCCTATTGCCACCACTTGTAAGATACCAACCAAAGCACATCTCTCTCCTTGTATTGCATAACAATGGGACTCTTAAGATTCTCCCTTCTTCCATATAGAACACATCTACGTTTTGGCAAATGTAACTAACCGAGCAACTCAATGTCTACATCCTAAGTTTTGTCATGCCTCTGCTTGTCAAGCTATGTTTATCAAAATTTATGCACAATTCTCAACTCTCTAAAGTTGAGAAACGTTTTCATTGGAGTTCTCACTATCATCACATGCTATGAGTTCTTGAAAGGTTTCCCTTGTTCCCCATTTCATGATACACTTAAGCGTCTTCATTCGAAAACATGGAGAAAAGAACCTTCGTTAGTTGATTTCTAGACCAACATGTCTTACTATACTCGAATGTTGTTTAAACATTCTTCCACAGTTCAAGTTCTTTATTAAACACAAATTTCAATCCTCGGGAACAAACACTAGGGTTCACCAATACATCTATGACATATCAAAGATGAAACAATTAAAACACTCTTGGTTTTCCATACCACCAATTTTAGATTTCTTACCCCATTATTAAAGGCCACTTAACCATTTACAAGACATCACAATTGAAGTATTGCGAGAACCACAATGGTCATAGAGTAACCTTGAATCACATAATCTCCATCACACATTGACCTCCATTTGTGGAATTAACCAAGTTCTCAAAACACTTGTCCATAGTTCACAAATATGAGGAGATTGTTTTCTCATACAAGGGGTGAAATAAATGAACTTCTCCATTTTTCTTTTGATATTCATTCAACCATGTTCAGTGAGTTGACCGGCTAAAGGAACTCCTCATCAACATTACAAAATGAATATTCGTAACCAGTAACAGTATTTCCATACCTTTCTCATGTGGGTGCTGCAATCTTGAAAAGTTAGTGGAGAATTTAATGCAACACTTAAAAGAAAGCAATAATCATCATCATGAGATGTCAAGAGCGCTTTTTTACAAGTATACTGGTCCTGTATATTCCTTGCCAGTTGAAAATGTTACAAAATAAATATTGCCATTTGCCTTGAGAGCCCAAAACTCGTCGAAGAGCCATTTACATCGGCAATATGGATGCATTATATAAGCAAAGTTCACAACCTTATTTCACTCAAAGAGCTACAAAATCTCCACAGCCATTAGATAGCAAGGATCTCGAAGTTGGTAAAATATCGATTTGGCCTTAAAAAGGATGAATTTTCCCATCCAATGAATAAAGCTAGCAGCTTTATGTAGCAAATGTTACAATGTTAAAACAATCCATTGTAGTCTAGTTAAGCTTGTAGGAAGCTTACACATCAAAGGGGCAAAGCCTCGAATTTGACTTCAGCAATTTCAAACTTCAGAAATGCAGCTGAACCCAAAATTGATGCAAGAAGTATGTGCAAGCAAATACACGTCAAGTCACATCACAGTACCCGTAATTCAGCAAGAAATGAAGCGCAAAGATCCATAAAAAGGAACTGAGGACCTTGAATTCTTTGAAGATCTAATAAATACTTGTCCTCCTTGGTTTTGTATAACTGCAAATCACCACAAAAGCATTGGTTAGCCAAAATTAGGAGCCCATTAAAAATGGCCACACGTCAATCTTCTAGAATTTAGGCATTGCATGATTGAAAATTGGACAAAAGTTAAGAGTAAAGCATACCATCGTTAAAATTAAATGATTGGACACTTGAACCATAATGGTACGAAAGTTTAGAATAAAACATGGCCATCTTTAATGCTGTATGTTTAGAAGCTTGAACCATAATGAAACAAAAATTTGGATACAAAAACATGCCCATCTTAGAAAATGCATGATTTGAAGTGGTAAAAGTAGCAAAACATTGATTATCCAAAATTAACAGCAGCTTATTAAAAGATCACCTACCAATCTTCTAGAACCTAAATTTACATGACTGAAGATAGAATGAAAGTTTAGAATAAAACATGGACATTTTTAAAGTTGCATGACTGGAAGCTTGAAACATAATGGAACAAAAATTTGGAATAGATAATGGCTATATTCCGAAAATCTACAAGTTGCATGATTGGAAGCTTGAACTCTAATTTCAAATAGAAAGATTACTGTCTTCCAAAACTTTATTGTTGAACGATTGTGAGCTTGAACTATAATAGAATGAAAGGTTCAAATAATACACACCAATCAAACTTAATAGCTACATGTAAAAGGAAGCTTGAACAATATACCTGTATCTCAAACTTAACGGCATCACGTCCATCTGTTGTTCCATGGTCCATACCATCATTTTGAAATGATCCTTCTTGCATGGACAAACCCAAGCTTGGGGATGTGAACTGTTCCTGTTTGTCCATTGGTATCGGTGGCAGCCACCGGCACTTCATGTTATAATGCCCAATTTTCTTCCAGCATACAGTGAGCTCTTGCAAGGCTTTCAAGACTTCTCCCATAATTTCTCTTGGATGGGCACGTGACTGTCAGTAATGTGACATTGAGAAAGCGTAAAGTTCTGTTCTCGGACTGATACTCATATAGATAATCACAGTTCCCTGATACTGAAGTAGCAAAACTAAAACAATTAAGTAGCAAAATTAAAAGACTAAAAGGTGAGGCTTGACCTGAAGTCCCAAAGCCCATTTTCTCTCTGTGTAAGGCACTGTACTTGCAGGTCCTATACTGTCACTGATTCGCGAAACAGGGGTGACTTGCATTTCGGACCTGAATTGTGACCTATCGACCTGTCAAGAAACAATGTTCACTTGAATATTAAATCAATTGGGTCAGGTCTATCATACCTATATACCTGGGGAAGGAATTTACCACATTTTCATTCAGGTCACCTCCCAAATACCCATTTGAAATGCGCCTCGAGTTGTCGAGAATCAGATAGTATGTCACTGTTGACTATATAGTTGCACATAGGACTTAAGATGAGAACCTAATAGGGCGCTGATGAAGTTCTATCAGAGATGAGGAAACGAAACCAATATACCTGATTTTGCACTCTGTTCTGCAATGATTCTATAAGCAGCGTTCTGTCAAACCCTAAATTCACAACTTCCTTTACAATATCTTCATCTACCTGCAAATGAACGACATCAAAAAGATCAGATATAAAAGCTTGTCCATGCATTGGGCATTTGACCATGTCCAAAAGAAAGTTATATAAACAATTCTAAGAGGCCAAAATGGCCTATGACATCCAACAACAATTACTTCTTCCAAATAATTGCATAACTGCATTAGAAATTCCATTGGTTAACATGAGATGGGAACCAAATATGAAATAAAAGCATTAATCACCCTTTTTGCTTGTTGTGCAGTGTCTAAAGGTGGGACAGCGAGATAGCGTTGAAGACGAGACTGAAACCATGGGTGCTGCTTTATTTCTGGAATTGTTACTCGTTTCAAAGGATCTACAAGAAGCATCCGTGGAATCAAATCCCTTGCACCTGAAGATAAATGGCTCGGCAGGGTGTATATACCCCCCTTCAGCAGAATATCCACAAAAATAAGAAACCACAATGAATGTTTGAAAACTGCAAGAAAAGAATTAGCAAAAGAAATTCAGGACTACTTTGATTTTCTTGAAAAGGTTGGGAATATTTTCATCATCAAACGGCAAGCTTCCACAGAGGAGGGCATATAAAATGACACCACAACTCCACACATCCACTTCTGGGCCAGCATATAATTTTCCAGATATGACCTGCAAGTTTTTAGAATAAATCATTAACTTCTGTATTTCAGAAACTTCAAATAACTTCCTCGGCAAATTACATATTTAGAAGAAGGAATATCACCTCAGGAGCCGCATAATTTGGACTGCCACAGCTAGTCTTTAAGAAATGGCCATCACGCATGACATTACTCAGACCAAAATCTGCAATTTTCACGTTGTATTTGGAATCTAACAAAAGGTTTTCTGGTTTCAGATCCCTGTGAACGACCATGTTCCTGTGACAATATTCTACCCCAGAGATGATCTGCAAATCAAAGACATGAAGAAGAGTTTTAGACAACATTATCATGTTTGTAAGCACACATGTTGTCTGTACGGTATCACTGAATGGATGCTCTATGGATCATTTCAGAAATTACATTTAACTTCGGATTTTTTTGTCAACGGTCAAATTCCATAAGGTTCTAAAACAAAAACACTTAATCAGTCAAGCCTTAACGTTATAAATCCTTCCTGATAGTTGAGAATCGAGATAGTGCTGCTTTCAATTTCCATATATTTCCATAGCATTAACATATAAACCCCTCGTCTACTTGGAGTCTCGACATATTTTGAATAAACGTCCAGTTCTAGGATAGAGATTATCCATTTATTTATTTTGAGGACTCAAGTCCACATTTACTAGATAGTATCACAGAAACTCCTAGTTGCAGAATGATTATAAAGCAAGGCAGATACCATCAGTAACTAAATCAACTCATTCCTTGGTGAGTAAACTTTACCTGCTGGAAAAAACGGCGAGCTTCATCTTCGCTCAAGCGACCCTTCTCAACTATGTAGTCGAATAGCTCTCCAGATTTAACATACTCCATCAAGAGGTAAATATCAGTTTGTGTCTCTATAACTTCATACAGCCGAATTATATGTGGATGCATAAACAGCCTAAGGATCTTTATCTCTCGACGCACTGTTTTAGCAAACAGCAAAGAAAGCACAAAGATTAATGATTATCATCTGGAGCTTAGCAAAGCAAGGCAAGCTATATTTCAAGAATAAAACCACTACTAAACCTTTCTCTTCCATGTCCGTCATTCTAATTTTTCTTTTGCTTAGAACTTTGATTGCCACTTTATAACCTGTGGCCATATGCTCAGCAACTCTCACTTTTCCAAAAGAGCCAATCCCAAGCACCTTCCCCATGCGGTAATTGGATAAGAATGCATCTGAACCGCCATGAGCAGGGTTTCCACCACGATTTGAGTTCTCCATTCTGCCTTCAAGTTGTGTTTTCTTACTATGTGAATTTATTTCGACGGTATAAAACCCTTGCCTATTCACAAAATAAGGAGGATATAATTGAAAGCATTGAAGATGGCCATGTGTTCATGGGAAAGGAGAGGCCTCTGGTACTGTGGCAGAAACTGACAAGACTATATTCCAGTGGCTCCTTCAGACATAGCAACCAGTGTCAGGATCATACCAAGACCCTGCAAAATAAGAGAACCATATTATAAAACATGTCACAAGGACAAACAACCATATAATAAAAACATACCGCAAGGACAAACACCACTATGATCAGGCAATTAGGAATTCATCACCATGTCTAGAGTCTATGGATTAGTCATCTAAATGAAATGAATGTCCCCTCAATTGGATCCCCAATAGTCAACATACAGTTGGCACAGTTTCCAGTCAATACTGGCTGTCCAAAACTTCAACCTCCATCGACACTTCTTACATTACCAATACTCTCAAACAAACTAAAATTGACTTCCTTTCTGTAGATATGAAATAGAGGCTGTTAGTTTTTAAAGTATCAGAACTTTTATTCTAATGAAAGGCTATAAATACAATTAAAATACTTAGTATCAACCTATGCATTTGACATTTGCAAACAGAAGTCAAACATTTGTAAATAGCATATTGTTGATACTAGTCTTATTTTCTTAGCCAATATCTTAGGCTACTATGTTCATAAAGCACATTGTAGCCCAGTTGTTGGAAGTTCATAAACTTGTAGCAAAGACATCAACTCAATTAGTCATCCAACTAATGGACCCTATTTTTAATCAAGTATACAATAGATTTAGTGAAATGATCCATTCAGTAAACTGAAGTACACCACCCAGTGAGGATTTAAGTGTAACGCACAAAAGCAAAATAATACGGGCTTGCACTTGGACATTGCAATCATCATAGACCTACACACTATAATGATCGCATGACCCATTGCATTGGTTATGAAATTGAGCTCTTTTCTTGTGTATGTCTTGTTTTTCTATTAATTAGTTATATTTATTTTGGTTTGTTGTTTTCAAAGATGAGACAACATTAATCTCTAATTTGGTGTCACAGATATTTTACCTCTTAACGGATGTTAATTTATCTTTCTCTCCCTCTCTCTCTCTCTAGGTGCTCAGCCTATCACAGGATTCAAGGGCATCATTACTGTATTCTTAGAGAGGGTTTTGAACCCTTATTAACAAATCCTGGATTCTTATGATTCAGGACTCTATCTACAAAAAAAGCATAAGAGTACAGATTCCTACACTGAGAGATCGAACCACCCCCAAGGTATTATCCAACTACAGATCACTGACTTTTTCAAAGGACCACCGGTGAAGACTCATGGTCAACAGTACACTTGGCGGCACCTCAATGACACCCTTTTTGCGAGATCCAAGTTGATCCAATCATCCAGCTAGATCATTTTTGACAATCTCAAATGCACGGCTCTGCACACCCTATACGGAAACTGCATCAATGGATCCGGAGCCTCATTCTGAACTATCAAGCAGGCCCATCTAGGCATCTTACTATGGAGGTTGTTGATATCATTCTAGGAAACCCATTGTGGATCTCACTAAATGAATTCCCCTCCTTGTTGTATGAGTAGTAGTATCACTGTCAGCTTCATGCTACCTTTGTTTGATATGTTATCCTATCCATTTGCATTCTTTTTACCATAGGTAGAGTTCTTTTCTCCTTTTAGTTTTCAGAGTTATCGGACATTATATCACCTGGTTGTTTGGCCATTCAAAGATATTACTATACGATTATATCCTCTCCATGTTATTGGTCTTATTCCATAGGATCATCATGGAAATTCAAAGTTTCTATCTCCCCAATCGTGTGTGTGTGTGTGTGTATATATATATACTTGTGAAAACCTAAGGCTGAATTGAAAGATCTGCTTTTAACTGAGAAATCCTAAGTCTGAATTAAAAATTATTCGTCTCATTGTGAAACACTGTGAATTGGATTCTTATTCTTCCATAAATATGATCTCTTTCTTTGCTCTGCCATAAATATGAAACCTTTTTCTTCTTCATCCATGAATAGAACGTGTTTCTTCTTCGTCATTGTCCATAGATATGACATGTTTCTTCCTCTTCTACTATAAAAATACTCTTTTTCTTTGTCTTTGTCTTTGTCTCTCTGTATGAAAACCTCGTTCAGAATTAAGCACAACTACAGACAATTCTAACATATACAGTATCCAGATGTTCCATTCTCTCCAAGCCAGAGAGTAGACCGTTTCTACTTAGAATACACAACAAGAGCAACAAGAGCAAAAAAGAGCACAAACAAAACTAAATACTTACCCTAAATTCAGATCATTTCAGAGCAGAAGCCAGAGACAGATACACAACAATAAATACAAACCCAAACAACCATTTATTCGGAATTCAGATCATTTCAGAGAAGATACAGATAGAAACCAAATATATATGTACACATATGCAGACATAAAACAACAAAATCAAACAAAAGAGGGGGGGAAACAGTTACTCTAAATTCAGATCATCTCAGAGTGGATACAGAGACAAATACATAGCAACAACAACAACAACAAAAAAAACAAAAACCCAAAGAAAGCAAACCCCTTTGTTCTGAATTCAGATCATTTCAGAGCAGAGACGGATACAGAGTGGTGGTATACCTGGGAAACAGAGAGAATATCTCTCTGATGTGGGAGGGGGGGGGGCACAGAGCAGAGTTGGGAGGAGACCAGATCAGAGAGAGACAGAGAAACAGAGACTAGGAGAGAGAGAGAGAGAGAGAGAGAGAGAGAGAGAGAGAAAGAGAGAGAAGGAGCCCTTCCTTTTCACACTACTAGTGCCCACTTGACCCACCAAAACAAACAGAATCAAACACTACTTACTGCTCATATAGATTATCACCATCATTATTAGTTCACCATTTTGTGTATCTTATAGACACACACATCCTCTCTGTATGTATCAATTCATGTCCGTAACCACGTATCATCCCGTCGGCTATTATTATGTGAGAGCCACATTAGTGATGTTACAGACTACTCTCGGCTCCGCTGATTCGAACTGATTTGTTGCGAAGGAGAGGTGGCCCCGGGAATGCTCAATAAACATTCGTTTGGTTTTGTCGCAGGCTCAGATTCCCTCGATCCCGATTGATTGTATCTGCACGCAAAACATGATGGGTATGGGCTATGAGTCAGTAATCACGTTGAACATCGTTAGAGAACTCATATAGTGGACTGTGTCTTGGTGTGAAGACCGACTGAACAAACAATAAATATATACCACACCACAACATGGTAGTTCAAAATTTATTGCTCTTGATTATCATCTCGTCCTTTAGAGCGAGTGCCGTCGGATTTGTTCTATCTATCCCCAATTTGAAAAACAGTACATCAACTACATGTATACGGAGTCATGGATGCATAAGTGCTTCATCGAAAAATTTCTTGTAGTTTAGTACTATGGCATGTCACAATGCCAATATCATATCTCGTGTCCAATTCAAATTGCCATTTGATCCAAAATATATATATAATGTAGTGCAAAATCCCAAGAGGTTAGTTAAAATAGTTCTAATAGTGTGCCATTTAAGAAAAAGTGTTCATACAGTCAGTTCAATTTTCCATTCAAACAAAAATAACCCCATAAAGTGGATGCTTTAGTGTTTGCTTGAAAAAGTTAACGTGGTCCATTGGGCTTAATTAATTATGTGATGTTTTGTGGTATAAACTTATGTCATCAATTGATTTGTGCCCCACATCATCGATTGATGTATTTCTCTGAAATCAATGTAAGCATGGCATCAACATGTTATATAATTTGCCTGTCAAAAAATATTCGTGATAGATTAGTTCGCATGTAGTGACTAATTAGTTCATGTCATATGAATGTGGATGTGTGTTTGAGCATGCACTATAAACATAGCCTTAACTCTCTGTCAACTCTGGTTGTTGGTTATATTTTGTGTGGAGCGCACAACCCCCTGTGGACATGAAACCCATCAAGAGGCAAAAGTGTCATTCTAGTATTGTTGGTAATACAATACTTAAATTTCAATAGATGTATCTTTCTTGTCATTAAATTTGAATATAATGGCATGTGGTTGTAGAGTAAACATGGAAACTATGAATGTTTTGAATAGAAATTATGGCCTATTGATATAGTTTATGTTTTATAACCTCTACGTTTATGCCCTATTACATCAATCACGAAT
>NW_028230712.1:0-40524 GCF_043228905.1 Azolla caroliniana
ATAGTATGGCTTCCACCCATGTAACACAAGGTTATGGGTTCAAGTCCTTTTGAAACTATATTATGCCATATCATGACATAGTGTCCCCCAGCGATTCCACAGGGTGCCTCGCAGTAATACTGCGTCCTTCTGGTCGCTCCGGACCGCTCGTCGCCATACTCCATCCGCGCCCTTGTGGTACAACGTGTCCTGTACAAGACAAAAATGCGAGCTCTACATTGCTAGATGTTTCTGCTTGTCCCGGCTCAACTCTTCCGGTGGTAGTCCAATACTCAGAAACCGGTGCATGACCATCATCCACTTATCCTCACCGGCCACCAATTCATCTATTGTTGCCTCCGTAGTAATTTTAAATAGCTCGGCGTCCGAAAACAGATCACCCTCAGTTCCCTTAGATGGTGATGTCCCACAAAGAGTGTGGACCGGCAAAGACGTATCATACTAGCATCTTAGGGTGTTCAGTTGTTTGCTTATGTGCATGTTTCAAAGGATCAAAAGGGGAAAATGGATCGTAAGACTCGGTCATGCATATTCCTCGGCTATGGTGAGGACGAATTCGGCTATTGGCTGTGGGACCTAGTCAACAAGACGGTGATTCGAAATCGAGATATCATCTTTATGGAAGAAAAGACGATTACAAACTAAGAGATGGGGAAAACGAGATAGGTCTCCCGATCGACAGAAAACATGCCTCCAACTAACACAACTGAATCCAGCACGATTGATTCGAGCCAAGTTGTTGGTCGGTCGAATCGGACTCAAGTTGATCCGACTGAAATCTGATACGAACCAAAGCCGACTGAGGAGCATTGGGAGTTGACCGACATTAGATATCCAACAAACACACAAGGGGAATCGGTCAAAAGAAGACAATCGATCAAACGAGGATCCAAATCCGACTTAGACAAAGAGCCGACCAAAGAGGTCGAACAGAAGTCGACTGCATCAAACGGAGGCAGGTGATACCCTCTGAGAGAGAGAAGAGACTCCCGAAGATTTCTGGATAGAGAGTACGTATTATTAACCGATGAGGGGGAGTTGGAAAGCCTCGAAGAAGCGAAGAGAGATACCCACAATTAGAAGTGGTTGCATGCCATGTTGTATATAGCAATGGGCGCGGTTCGGTTTCGGTTCGGTTCGGTTTCTTGACATTGAAACCAAACCAAACCGGTTATTCATAATAAAAACCAAACCAAACCATTTAAAAATTTTGAAGCCATTTAAACCAAATTATTTAAACCAAACCGTTTAATAGGTAGGAGAAACCAAACCATTTATGTAAAATGTAGAACCAAACCATTTAAAAATTTTGAAGCCATTTAAACCAAATTATTTAAACCAAACCGTTTAATAGGTAGAGAAACCAAACCATTTACGTAAAATGTAGAACCAAACCGAACCGATGTATCATACATCATTACCAAACCAAACCGAATTGTTTTTGACATAATCCAACCAACATGAAATTATAAATTGAACCAAATCAAAGACTAGAACACTATAAAATAACAGAAATTTACAACACATTTTCTGAAAATTGCTAATTTGTGAAAAATGATAAGATATAACATAAAAAGATAAATGTTTTTTAGAATGATAACAAAACTCCATACAATAGAGTTCAAACTTCAAATCTATATATGTTGAAATCCATATATGTAACTTAAGAACAACAATCCATATATATAATAGAGTTCCAAATCCATAGGACCATATATGTAAACTTAATCTAGCTTTTTGTTTCCAATGTTTGAATAAGGGATTCCTGAAAGTATAAAATACGCAAAAGAATTAAGTAATTCGTAATAACAAATTTAAAGAATCGAATAAAAAACAATATGTAATAAAAATTACAATGACTTCGAAGATCTCCAATTGCAACCACTATTGTCGTTAACTTGTCAAAAATCAACATGATTCCTGTACATATAAAATACATAAAAAAAAGTAAGTAATTATTAATAAAAATATTTTAAGTAAAGACTCAAATAAAAAACAACCAAGTAACAAGTGTGCACACCTTAATTTTCCTTTGACTATCATGTAATATGTAATCTATTGCCTCGTCTTCAGCAACAAGATCATCCAAATTCATTGTTAGTTCTGCATAAGTGGTGTGAAAATTATCTATCAACTAAACATTACATTCTCTTAAAACATCCATCCATGATCGAATGCACATTTCAGCTTTGAAAGTGCATGAATGTAGTTTGATCTTGTTAACAAAGGTCATTTTTGTTGCCGAATTAGCCTCTTCAGCAGGTACTGATGATGTTGGTATAGTGAGGTAATCACATGCCATCCTATATAGTGAAGGCATTGCTGATTTATTATCATTCCACCATTGTAAAGGATCCTTGTCCGTGCCAGTCGAAGGAAGTCTCATAAAGTGCTCAATTTCTGACCGTGAATCAGAAACAAGACTTTTATTATTTACACCCATTAACGTCCCAATTTTTGAGTTCTTATCATTTTCATGTATTGTGGTTGAAGCCGAAGGTGGTTCAACATCACTCGTGAACGAGTGATAATGGGACTCAATCATGCTTTCAACCAACTTAATATCTAACTCTCTTTCTGTATGATTATTTGGAAGAGGCAATCTATAAAACAAATAAAACGGTTTTAAACTCAAATAAAAAATCTGAAATCATGATGATAATTGTACGATATAAAGGTAAGCATTACCTGGGATCAAGAAACATTGTTATGCAAGATGGAATAGACTTTAACGATTCTTGATACTTGATTAAATATTGTAAGCAGTTCTCAGACGCTCTTTGAAGCACCTCTTGTGTGAATCTAGATGATCCTGGAAGTGAAGAATCTAAAAATTGATTGCAATGATTTAGTAAACAATTATATGCTAGCGATACTAGTGATAATGTAGGATATCTTGAGCCTCCCGGAAAAGTAGAAACCTTGGCCGGTGTATCTAGCCATTCTGCCATGACATGTATGTGACTCAAGACATAACCATTGAAATCACTTGATATTGTTAAATCTGAAATTGTAAAATTCAATACATCTCTATCCTTGATAGCTTGCCTAAACATTTCCAAGGTAGAATTCCATCTTGTAACAACATCAAGCCTTGGTGGTTCCCTTTCATGATGTTCAACCATCCTAGCATACTTCCTAAACACTTCCCTTCGAACCTTGCTAGATCTAATAGTATGGAGCATTGTTCTCAACTTTTTTGTTGAGGGTGAGATAACCTCTAATGTTGCCTTGATACCCAACTGAAAAGTGTGTACCATACATCTTAACATATGTGATGGAGCCAAAATTTCCTTACCATGCTCATCTTGTAACAACATGCTCAACTCCTTTGCAGCTACTTGTGCATCACTCGCTCCATCAAAAATTGTAGCTAAGAGGCGACTAGAAGTATCAAAGGATCGAAGTCGAGCAAAGAGGGCATGTGCACAACGCTTCCCTGATCCAACACCTCGAAATACATGCACAAAATCCAATAACATTGACCTCGACCTTCCTGTCTCATAAGTAGAAGCCCTTCAGACTACTATTTGACCAACTATCAAAAGTTATGGAAAATCTTGATTGGCATTTCGATAGCAAATCTATCACTTGATGACGCTACACCACATAAATTTCTAGGATGGAACGCTTAATCATGCGTCTTGTCTTTACTTGATATCCGGGTACAATTTGTTGTATGAACTCCTTAAATTCAGGTGATTCCACATGTGCATGGGGCAATGTTCCCTTCACAATATACTTCGTGATGGCAGCATCAATTGTCTTCTCTAAAACGTGAGATACTCTAGCAGACTCAATTGAAGATTGAATGTGTTGTGATATACCTGAATTTTGGTCTGGGTCGCTTGATAAATGATGCTTTTTTGCTAAATGTTTGGCTATAGTGCATGTGGATATTGTAGAAGACCAACAAACATGGCAATGATGGCATCGTCGTCGAGGTGTGCCATTATCCATATAAAATATGATGTGAGCATCTGTCCATGATGTGCGTTGCCTTTTTCTTGAGCTACTTGTTGACCCACGGCTAACATCAATTGAAGATGAGTCCACTGCAACATTAGTTTGAGATGATGATTCCATTTTATAGTGTTCCTATAAAATTCAATTAACTCAATTAGCACATTTCAAATACATAATAATGAGATAAATAAATGAAATAGAATGTTTGCTAAGTTAGCTAAGAACAAAAAAGCAACCATTATGTCCAATGGCAAACATTCTACAAGACCATAATTCCAAATTGTGATAAACTTTTCTGAGAAAGAAGACATGTTAATATAGAAAGATACATTGTTACACTTCAGAGAAAGAAAGATTGTACATTTTAATACATCTGTTGTCTTTACGAGTATTGTTCAACAATCCAATGCAAAATATGTATGCATAAAAAGCTTATTGTGAAGCTA
The DNA here is from genome assembly GCF_043228905.1 of Azolla caroliniana. Classification (NCBI taxonomy): domain Eukaryota; kingdom Viridiplantae; phylum Streptophyta; class Polypodiopsida; order Salviniales; family Salviniaceae; genus Azolla; species Azolla caroliniana. The sequence goes on from NW_028230712.1 coordinate 4,413, forward strand.
GAAATAAATAGATATAGGGTTAATTATTGCAGAGATAACTTCAATCAGAGCACGTAAGTTTGAACCTTGATAATCAAATCAAGCCAATATATGTACATAATTTTGATAGTCAAATAATCAGTGTTATTTTTTACCATAGTTTAGTTGAACATGTCAGGTGGAAACTAGAGGTATAACATTTTATCATGTTTCTTTGAACATATCTACAAGTTTCTTTGTTAAAAACCTTCAATTTTACCTGCCATGAATAAGATTCACCTTATCAAAATGATTTGAATGCAGAAAGAGAATCAATTTTGACATTAGAACAAACTCAGATTGACAGTGCCATTGCTTAATCTGGAATGGTCTTGCAAAATGATCAAGAAGTTAATGAGAAAAATGTTTTAGATACAAAAAGGGATAAAATTGGATTAGAGCCCCTAGATTCAACTGGGTTAGGACAAACTCAGATTGCCAATTCAATTACTAATTCTGAAAATGGTCACAATGCAAGGGAGCAAACTATCTTCAGATTTACAGATGAGGAAAATGAATCATAGACCCCAAATTAAACCATATTAGGGTCAATTTCCACAGTAGGAAAAACTCAAATCGACAATGCCATGGTTGACTCTAGCATGGATTTGCAAAATGATCAGGATGTGAATGACCAGAATGTATTCATTGTAGAAAGAGAGAAAACTGACGTGAAATACGTGGATTAATCTCCGGCCACAACCGAAGCGTAGATCACTTGATGACAATAAAAAACATAGACAAAATGGGAATGGAGGTAAGTCGACAAAACAGAAAAAGAATACACATGATATTAACGTGGAAAACCCTGAAAGGGAAAAACCACAGGAGTCCACTAACTCCAAACTATCACTCTATAAAGTAATGCAACAGGGAGCACAGAGGCAACGACCTCTTGCTCACAATCTTCGCCTAGCAGCGGTTACAATAGAGACATGCTCTGTATCGCTCTCTCTGTCTCTCTCTTTGTACAGTCGTTACACCAATAACTCTATCATCATAACTATTAAGTTTGCCCTAGGTCATATTTATACTAATATGACTTTCGGGCTATTTACAAATATAGCCCCAGTGGGCTCTCTAGAACATATTTACATATATGTCCCTTCCATCCGATGAGAGGTTCTCACCGGGCCTGCAACATCCGGTTCTCACCGGGTCTTCCTTGCCGGGTACTCGTCATCTGGATTCGGCCTCTGCCTATTGGCCTCGGCCGAGTTTGCTCATCAACACTGTTCTTCTCACTTCCCATCCGGAGGGACCTGTTTCCTAACAAAAACTAGGTCAGAGCCCACAGATTCAACTGGGTTAGGACAAGCTCAAATTGGTAATACCATTACCGATTCTGGAAATGGTTCCAATGCCGAGGATCAAAATGTCTTCAGATTTGCTGACAAGGAGGAAAATGAAAAAGAGACCCCAAATTTGACCATATTGGGGCTGATTTCAACATTAGGAAAAACTCAAATCGACAATAGCATGGGTGATTCTGGCATGGACTTGCAAAATGATCAAAATGTGAACGAACAGAATGTATTCATTGCAGAAAGGGAGAAAACTAGGTCAAAGCCCTTAGATTCAACTGAGTTAGGACAAAATCAGATTGGCAATCCTGTTACTGATTTTGGAAATGGTCACAATGTAGAGGAGCAAAATGTCTTGCACTTTGCAGATAAGGAGGAAAATGAATCAAAGACCCCAAATTTGACCATATTGCGATCAATTTACACATGCGGCATTAGGACAAAGTCAGATAGACAAAACCATGGATGACTTCGGCATGAACTTGCAAAGTGACCAGGATGCTAAGGAGAATATGTTGAAGCCAGGTGAATGTATAGAAATTGAGGAAACTGGGAATCTTTTTATTGATTTTCAGGCTATCGAAGCACACATTACTGGCATTACTATTGATCTGGAGTGTCCGATTGGCGATGATAGAAAAACCTAATTCAACTTTAGATTCAAAGATGAATCATACGTGTGTTATAGGTAGCAATAGCAACAATAAGAGGTTTGGAGTATGGATAATTGAGGAATGGAGAAAAGAACACGATTAGAACTTAGAAGTTAGAAGTCTGCACTCTGGAGTTTGAAGAGCAATGAAGTGGTGATTGGTCGTTGCCGCCTCAACCTACACAGTGCCACCTACGTAGTGCGCCTCATGAATCCCTTCCGTTCGATAGTAGTCTTAGGTCTATTACCCAATGCCCAATGACAAATGCCCATAGTAAAAATAGGAAGGGTATAATTTATAAAATTGAAAATTTAAGGGTAAGGTAAGAACCTATAAACCGAACCAAATTAATAGAAACCGTTAAACCGTTAAACCGACAAACAAATAAATGTTAAACCAAACTGAACCGAAACCAAACCGAACTTACATTCTTTAAACCAAACCAAACTCATTATTTAATTTTGAACTGATAAACCGTTAAGCCACGGTTTAACGGTTCAGTTTGGTTTGAGCCGAAACCGTGCCCATTGCTAGTTGTATATTCCTCCTACAATAGTGATTACTTAGAGTTTATGGACTCCTGTGGTTTTTCTTTTCCAAGGTTTTCCACGTGAAAAGATCGTGTGTATATGTACTTTCTTTTCTTGTGTATTGATGTCTTGATTTCTACGTCTCTCATTTGCACGTATTGACCAGTTGTGGCTGGCTTCATATTCCACATTATTCTCGTTACTCTATACGTATGATGCATCTAGGTATGTGTAGGGGGAGGATATATAGGTACAAAACTAATCAAGAATTCTAGAGAATACATGCATTCCGAGATGACCATAATAAGAATACTAGAGAGAATGCATGCATTCCCAAGCAACCATAATTGTATTAATGTGATGACCGAGAGAACAAGATGGGAGAATGAAGAGAGAGAGAGAGAGAGAGAGCCCATATAATTGTAGTTCAATTCTAAGGTTCTCTGACAACGACTAGAAAACTCCTACATTCCTTCAGTGGCATCTACTATATTAAGAAAAAAATTCTATAGTCTAATAAAGGGGTGTAAGTTTGTCCGATGAAGTCCAGAAGGTAATTTGGCATCTTAAGAAGAAAAATGTACACTGTAGATGAAAATGAAAGTTGAGCCTTGTCTTGGTAGTCTTAACAACTTGTCATAGTTACAAAAATAGAAAAGAAAGCATCTTACCCTAACTATCACTACCAACATAGCTAGCTCAGTGGTATCTCATTAATAAAAAAACAGGTCAGAGGAGAAGAGGACGGGAGATTGAATCTACATATAACTAATACTTGTCGCAGTCATTTTTAAAGGGCATGATGATGACAGTGATAAATAGCAGCTTTAGGGGGGTGATCCAGATTCCAGATTCCACTCCACCCCCACCCCCACCTACTAAAGTAAGTAACCCCTAAACCTAATAAGCTAAGCTACTCATCCATATGTATGCGATTGCGTGTGTGTGTGCGGTGTGCATGCTTTGCTCTCAAAGGAAAGGAAAGACCAGATAAAGTATGAGTACCAAAACAAATAAAAGCTTTTTATATGAACGACGCTAAAGCAAGGAAAAAGAAAAAAAGAGCAGAGAGAAAGAGATAGAAGGAGGGAGGGGGGGTTCGTCAGTTGCACTCTCTCTCTCTCTCTCTCTCTCTCTCACCAACAGTATTTTGATTGGATTTTGAAAATTCTAGAAGTTTGACCACTCTAGTGTAGTATTAGTCTAGGCTAGCGATCAGATGGATGGATGGATGGATCCGTCAATCAAACTTTGTCAAAGCCGGGGCCCAGGGAGAGGCCTAGGAAATTGTGTTCTTTGGCACTACTAGTAGGAGGAGAAGCAGCAGCAGTAAGAATCCTGCTGCTCATCACTGCTCCCTCCCTGCTTCTGCTGCTGCTCCTGCTACTGCTGCTTTCCTGTGTGGAGGATGAAGAAGCAGTGCGGTTGTTCCCATTCATTTTCTGAGACAATGCAGTATCCAAGGTGATAGTGGTGATGCCACGATGGCTGTTGCAATGATGATGATGATGATTCGCCAGAGACGATGAGCTCTGCACATACCCCAATCCTGACTTGCATAGCCATTCTGGAAATCCTGCTCCTCCTATGGCTGGGGGTAGGGATAGGGGTAGGGGTAGGGGTAAGGGTAAGGGTAAGGGTAAGGGTGGGTCCACACCACCACCACAACCAGCTGCAGCTGCTGCTGCTGCTGGCGGCAGTTGTGATGATGATGATGATGATGAGATATAAGGTGAGAATCCTGATGATGCTGCCGTTGCTAGTTTGTTGGCTGCAGCCATTGCTTGCGTGGCCGCAAGGGTTCTGCGGGCCTGCCATGTCCAACCACTGTGTGTCAGTGATGCCTTTGTACTTGCTGCACCCACCCAATCCATCCCTTCTTTGCTTGGATGGTAAGGTGCCTGTATTTAGATGCCCAAATTCAGGAGAACAAATAAAGTAAGTAGTAACTTAAACACAAATAATCTCTCTCTCTCTCTCTCTCTCTCAACTCTGAGATGTTGCAGTGGAAACGTGCTGTTTTTGCTGTGTTTGTTTACCTTATAGAAGTTGTGATCTGCAATCACATCCCTGCTTGCCAATGCAATGGGCCGATGCAAGCCCCCGGGTGCGGCATGCTCAATACTTGCTCCAGAACAAGGTCGTTCCGAATTGTACTTCAATAATTCTCTCTGCTGAATATCCATGTTGGGAGGAAAACCTTGTGCGTAAGGTACATCTCCTCTAGGATCTTCTGCATAGCGTGGTGCTATGGGCTTTCCGTTACCGAATGGAGCGATGGTAAACAGCTGTGCTGGAAACCCATCTCTTTCTTTGGGATTCTGGGGTCCACCATGGCAAGCCTAAAGCCAAAATCAACATTGTTGAGATTCATTGGTGGCAGTGTAGTAGGTAGGTACAGGACAAATCCCGACAATAACATTCACTGCTACTACTACAACCCTTAACCCTAAACATTCACGTGTGTAGTAGCTACATAGTAGTAGGTACTAGAAGATGTGGAATCGATAATCTAATATATTACAAATGCTTTGACAATTTGTTCTATAGATTACATCCTTCCATATCATTATGATCTTTATTGATATGTTTGCATGTTTAATCATGAGCACAAGCGCCAAATTTGTTATGCATTTGTATTGTAATGCGATCAATACAAATTTATTATAGTCTCCACAAATATATGCTGAAAGAAGAGCTTCCACATACCGGCGGCGGCCAAGTTTCCCTGATGGAGCCAGGTGGTAATCTAGCCGCCATCACTCCCATGTTATCTTCCCCTATGCCAGGCCTCAGTGACCAGGATGCTTCACGCCTCTGATGCTTATCTCCATTAGTGACCTCATCTGGGTGAGGAGGCATTGTCGTCTGTTGTGATGAGCCACCCCCCAGACTGAGCTCCAACGTCTGTTCAAGTCCTGGAAACAAGAAAAAATAGAAAAAAAAAAAAAAATGGACGTCTCTTAGAGGAGGAGGCCCATAAACAATAGTAATACAGCTTCCCTTTAACACACGGCCCCCAGCCATAGCTTGATAGGTTAGGCATACCAGTGGTAGCTTCTGTAATAACATCTTCCTCATAAGCGCTAGGATCAAAATTTGTGACAGCATCCCTGCCATTGCAACGAATGGCAGCTCTGTCATATGCCCTGTATCAAAGTAGCAGATCCCGCTTTAGAAATAGAGCATAGCACATACATATTCAGCAAATCTATGCAATTTCATCATCTGGTAAACAAAGAAATCCGTGATAGAAACCTTGCTGCATCCACTTCACTATCGAATAAGCCAAGATAGATATACCTGGAAAAATACACAATCCAGCCATGGCTTGTCACACCTCAAATGCAATGAGACTAGGATCAACGGATGATGATCATCAATTCAAGGAGATAAAATAAATAATTAGGAAACGTCACTTTTTGCCAAGGAATTGACCCATCCTTGCCTCCCAGCGCCCGCATTTGTGCAATGTCACGCCCCTGAACCTCGAGCTTCCTCGCGAGAAGCCAGTGCTCTGCCTCCGAAGAATATGCACAAACTCTTCCTTCGTGAGAGAGCTCATCTGCACAAGAAAAATAAGTATAACACACTTCCTTCATAAACTCCCCTGGTGAATTTCTATCTCTAGTACCTGCTTCATGTCCTCCTCATAATCACTTAAATTGAAGTTAATATCTGCATCAGGGCCTCTAAATTTGATGGCTGCCCTGTCGTATGCCCTGGCAGCATTAATGGCCAACACATATTCTGGAAGTCAGAAACAAAGGAATGCTCTCCAGTAGCATCTACCTACCCCCACCATATCCATTTACAGTGAAGAACGAGAAAGGAAGCATTGGGCATACCTTGCAGCTGCGTGTGCTGTATCAAATCCACCTGATACAATAACATAATAAAAACAAGAAAGGAACCAAGACCATGGTAAGATGAAGAATCCCTTGGGCAAGCAACCGATCTTAAGAAATAGGAGCACTCACCTAGATACACTTGTTTTCCACAATCCCTGTTGGGAAAGAGGAGCCAAAACATGTTACAATTGGGGCCAAGAAGTCTAAAAACTTTGTTCATTGTGTCTGTCTATCTATCTATCTATCTCTCTCTCTATATATACAACGTACCAAATGTGAGATTCCCATCGTCCTGTGCGGCGGTAGAAGGTGACACCTCGGTACTGGGAGCTCCTGGATCGGGGACCTCTTCTGCTTTTCTTCATGGGCTGCACATGGCCCATAGTTGCATCAGCCTGGCAGAACGGATGACTGGCAGGCGCTCCAAAGTCTCCTCCTCCTCCTCCTCCTCCAGTAGTCAGATTGTTTTGACTTTGACAATTAGTAGGTGGTCGTGTTGTCATGGTGGGCAAGAAGAATTGCAAGGTGGCTGCTGATGCTACCAGAGAAGCGGTGGCAGTGGCAGTGGCAGGGGCAGGGGCAGGGGCAGGAGCAGGGGGTCCTCTTCCCAGAAAGGGTACTACCATGTGCTGCTGCTGCTCTGTTATTGGCGGCAGATTCATACTAGTAGAAAATTTATTAGCAGTAGCGGCAAGAAGCCCCAGATCGTAACTGAGGTTAGTGGGGCGTTTGTTGGTGGGGAATCTGGAGACGGCGGCTACGCCAGCAGTATCAAAGAAGAGGTGCAGTAGGGGGCTATTGCTACATGAGCTGTTGCCCTCCGCCACATCCCGGCTGGAAGCTTCGAACTCAGAGGATAGCATCTCGTGAGTGCTGCTGCCGCCACCGCCACAGCCACCGCCACCGTGGTGGGTGGTGGTGGTTACATTCACCACAGACGAGCTGCCTGACGTCCCGGATATGTTGTCTCCCGTTGCTGCGCTCGGGAGGCCATCCAATATGGCATTCATCTCTCTTGCGCTGCCCCTCTCTAAATTGCTACCATGTTTCTTCTTCTTCTGGTCATGATGAAAGAGCTCCGGTTCAGGTTCAGGACCATGGCCAAGCTCCGCCAAGACACTCACTTCAGACCCGACAAGCTCACAGCTTCCAACACCACCCACGCCTGCTCCCTCCTCCTCCTCCTCCTCCTCCTCCTCCTCCTCCTCTCTGGACATAATATGCTCCTCCTGTACAACAATAATATCGTCCACGCTCGCTTGAGTATGCTTCTCTTCCAACCCTGCAGAAGCTTCATGGATGGGCAAATCGTTCAAATCTAGAATCATCATACGCTTCCTGGATGTGATGTGGATGTGGCGTCAAACCTAGGATGAATGAGGTAGGTCGGATTAGGAAGCTATCATTGCTGAATTACGTACTCGGCCAGGCGTCATCTAAGACATCCAGCCGTGTGGGGGGGGAGGGGGCATGCGTGCGTCTGCCCCTCCCTCCTAATGTGGATTAGTAGTAGTAGCAGCAACACTAGTTAGTTGTACTCCTGAAGAGGGCCGAGCCAGCCCTAGGAGGGGGAAGGGGAGGGGATGCCTTATCAGTCAGCCTGCCCTATCAGATAGAACTGAACATACATATGTATGTTGTGTGTATTGTGTCTGTCTACAGACTCTCTCTCTCTCTCTCACACACACACAAATATAGAACACATAGAAGGAAGTACACGACAGCTTGAGAAAGAAGGGGGAGGGGTAATTAAGTAGGCCGTAGTTAGTCAGTCGGTCTGAGAAAGAAAAAGTAAAGGAGAGAGAGAGAGAGAGAGAAAAGAGGGGGCATGAGAATGCACCACCATTATTCAGAGTTCATTGATTGGCTGCTCTCCGTCCCGGCCTTATGAGCAGAGAGGAGTAGCAGGAATGGATATGGATGTAGCAGAAAATTATATACTCGCGCTTGGCTTGCTTTGAATGGAATGCAACGCCAACAAAAAAACAAATGAAGTGCTCTCTCTCTCTCTCTCTCTCTCTCTCTCTCTCTCTCTAATTCTCTCTCGCAATGTACGCACACAGCTGACAAAGAGTGACAAACGTTAACATGGACAAGAAAGACAAACGTTAGCAGTGACAAGACACTGAGATGGAAGGGGAGAGAGAGAGAGAGAGAGAGAGAGAGAGAGAGAGAGAGAGAGCTTGTGTGTGTGAAACGAGAGAATAGAGAGAGAGTGACTCAGTTTCTGTGTGAGTTTGTAAAAGACGAAGAGGGAGAGAGAGAGAGTCCCTCGCTTCCTTTCGACAACAGTATCCATCAGTACAGATGTGTTCTCTCTCTCTCTCTCTCTCTCTCGTCTCCCTAAGTTTCTACTTGGAGATGGTTTTTCCTCGTTGAGCAGCAGAGGTCAGGAACCCAAGTTCCAGAGCGTGCCGCATCCACGCTTAAAGAGAGAGAGAGAGAGAGCAGACGAAAACAAAAAGGTGCCTATTAAAAATGAGTGGTTGGAGAGAGAGAGAGAGAGAGAGAGAGAGAGAGTGAGATGTGGATGAATTCGAAAGAAAGGGGAGGATGGGGCTGTAATGTAATGTACATACATATAAGAAAAGGAATGATGGAAGCAATTAATTAAACGCAATTACTTAAATCGGAGATCGAAGAGGGTTATGTTCTTTTTTCTTTACTCCTCCACACACACATACATATATATATATATCTTCTGCAGGAAGAAATGGGAGAGAATGAGTGAATGACTGGGCGCTCCTACTCCTTAATCAGGAGTCCTGATTAACGAGGAATATAAATGCCTAGGAGAAAGAGCTCGCGCACACACACCCATGCTTGAGGGAATGAATGAATGGATGGATGGTGGGAACATGTGCCATTCTCATTCATTGAGGAATGAAAGAGTAGACGAAATCGCTTGCTTTCCGATCACTGCTCTCACGGAAAACTCTTTTTGGAAGAAGAGAAAAATACTCGTAATAAGGAAATGCTATGAATATAATATAATCTTAAGATGTTCGTGGGGTAAGGTGGGGTAACAGGTTTGAGAGTCAGTCCGTTTTAAAAGATACCATTGCCACTTGTTTTTGTGTTTTTAAAGACCTTAAAGGACCAATGGCACGCTTTGTTCCTTTTGTGAGGAGTTCCTTTTTTCCCAATTCTATATCGGAAACTACAATTGATTTAATTATGGCTGATGCTTTGAGTACCGAAACTCGCAATTGTTGTTGGAAAGGCATATGGATAAGCATGCAATCTTACTTAGATCATTGGATATATATAATATACCCTACTCCTAAACAAGTGAGCCGAAAACAAAAGCAAGCAAGCCTTGAGAGGGGAGCATTGAGCCATTTCTCTCTTGATAGATTTGCCAACTCGACATCATTGGTATACATTTTGGTTACACGAACGGAATAATTGAATGTGCGACATCAAGAAGGCAATGTCTTGGAAATCAACAACACATTATTAGATACCATGGACATGATATAGTAGCTAGCACTTATTTGATTACTAAGTCTCATGTTAAATATAAAGTAAGGGAGGCACGCATATCTATGTGTAATGTAAGGGTTGCAATTTCACATGACTTTGTATACATACAAATCATCACGAAGTATGGCCTCAAAACTAAGAGTCACTATGGTGTGGAACGAAAAGTATTAAATCTTCTGTACTAATTTCACAACCTTCAAAATGTTGTCATTTCAACCTTTAGGCTATGGTGCTATACAAAACTAGATTGAATTTTCAATATTGGTTAACAACTTTAGTGTGTGTATCCTCGTAAAAGGACATTAAGCCCAGCATTTGTCAAAATTATAGATATGTTTGTTTGTTAGTAGCACAAAGCAAATTGATACAAGCATATAGACATGCTTGCACACACATTCAATATACTTAATATCAATATAACCACAAGAGTCACATGTTTGCATGCACCTACGAAAGATTGCCCAGTTATTCCCTTTCTTGACAAGAGTTTCACCTTTAGCCATGTGACCTCATGTGCATATTTTCTTTTATACTATATAGATTTACCCAATAGTAAGTTGGTAGCCAATGAGATGCACTAATTCAAAAAGCACCAAAGAAACAAGGACAAATAGGACACCCATAAATGACTCGTGAAAGACATGAAGACAAACATACATCATACCTTCATAGATCATAACACACACATACAAACGCACGTAGTTTTATGTACAAAAACTTCAAAGACCACCCAATTACTTTAAGGGTGGAGGAGGGTTTTTCTTTTAAGGTTGGATTGCAGTCTTATTATTATATTACCCAAAACGATAATAGAGATCAAAATCTTTGACAATAGTAACATTTGTTTTTTTCTTGTCTCCCTTTCCTAGTAATTTGAAGGTTGTCACTCCTTTTCTAAAGGCAATACCGTGGACTCTAGTTTGGGAAGCCTAATTCCAAACTGCTACGTTTTTTAACTTCTTTTCCATAATGTGGGTTTTATTTTATGGAGCCATTGTTCTACTTTGAGAAGCCTAATTCCTTATCAAAAACTCCAAATTAATATGTTTTAGAACATCTTTTCGATAATGTGGGTTTTTTTTCCAAAAAAATATGCTACCCATTACTTAGGAAGAAATATAGAAGGTATCATATTTACAAGGGTCAAGCCTCATATAGAGCTCCATGGCTTTGATTAAGTCTAAACTAGAGGGATCCTTCCACAATCCATGGACAACGGGGGGATGTCGCATGGGGGGAGTCCTCGGTGGGAACATTATGTGGGTTTTATTTTATAGAACCATTGTTTGTATCAAAATTCAAAAGTGTAAAGAATCGGGTGTGATTTTGTGCAGCAGAAAAGATGTGTGTATGAGAGAGAGAGAGAGAGAGAGAGAGAGAGAGAGAGAGAGAGAGAGAGCGAGAAAACACAAAGCATACAGAAAATGTAAAAATTGTATTAACAAGAGAGAAAACAACCAACAATACAAAGAAGAGGAGAAGGTGCTTATGTAATCACCTTCTCTCTATGTTCTCTCACTACAACCACCACTTGGGAAAGTGGTGGAGACTTAACTACCTACTAAATATGTGTCATAGGACTTAACTTCTATGACACTTGGTTATGATACAAGGAGGTGGGATGTTCACGCACTTGGGTATTCCTAAGGTGTGTTCCCACATTAGGGAAGTTGAGTTTGATTCACAACACGCCCCTTTAAACGCAACGTCCTGATCGCCGAACAATCGACTTGGGTCTGAACTGGTCTTCTGGTCGACTTAGGTAGTCGGCTTTGGCTTCGGTTGTGAATGACCAGCTTACTCTGCTCTGTTCGACTCCATGTTGAATGGCAGCTCCGACTATGAATGATCGGCATACTCCCCCTCAAGCTTGACTGGTTGGCGGTCGAAAGTTTGAGGTCCGTCGTGAACTATCACAACTTGTCGACTCCCAAAGCCTTCGTGAAGATATATGTCATCGCATGTTGGTCTTGATGTGTTGTAGGTTGATATCTCCGGCTAGGACATGCTTTTGGATAAAAGTTAGTGCACCTCAATGTGTTTGATCCAAGAGTGGAAAATCGGGTTGCGAGCCAAGTGGATACTACTCATATTGTCAAAGTATAGGAGGATTGGATCTTTGATGGAAATGTCCAAATGCTTGAGAATCTTCTTAAGTCATATGACTTCACATGCGGTCATGGCCGCGCCCCTTTATTCAGACTTTGTGCTCAACAATGTGACTGTCGGTTGCGTCTTACTGCTTGTAAAAGATTAGGTGCGGAAGCAATAGAAAACCAAACACACAGAAAATATGCAGGTTTAATGGAGAGCTTGAGTATGCACAGTACGCAGGAGAGACAGAGAGAGAACACACAAGAAATTCAATTCAAAAAATACTAACTCTATACTTACATCGTGCTCAGTGAGCACCTTCCATACAAGCCCTGACAATAGGCTGACACAAGTACTGATAGTACTTGACTGCTCATAAATGAGCCTCGACATTTACTCCCAAAACTATTCCTTACGAGGAATATCTCTCTAACGGCCTTTCGGTTTACGCACTGATACGGCCTCTCGTTACGCACTGGTTTGCGTATCCGTTTTACGCACCGGTCCGGCCTAACCGATCGGTCCCAACCAATCCGGTTCTCGGTTTGCACAACCGATCCGACCAATGTTGAGTTTGTATCTCAACACTCCCCCTCAAGCTCAACTTGAGGTTCCATCCGCTCTTCCGGATCTACGTTCCGGTTCCTCCTAGCTCCACGCCTTGCTCGCGCACCTCGACCCGTTCGATCGGCTTGTCTGGTCACACGGCCCTTCTTAGCTTCCTTGTTGTTGCGGTGTTGGCGCCTCTTCTATTGCCCTCTCTTCCGCTTGACCCTCGGTTGATTCAGTGTATCCGAATCAAACACCCGCCGAACCCACTCGGCTTCCTCCGATTGGTTTCGCTCTCGTTTGAGTTGATTGTTTCCAACTCGTCTTCAGTTTTCTCGCCCTTGATGGCGTCATCTCGCTCACACTTGGTTGGCTTTGGCTCTTCCTTTCGACTACTCCCCTTATGTCCGCTTTCGGACTCTTCCGGGGATCCGCCCTCGGCTTCTTCAGCCGATCCGAAATCGAATTTGTCATCCGACTCAGCGTCGCGGTCTTCTCTCCCCCTTCCATGGTCATTCGGGACATCTCTCCCCCTCAAGTTCGTCACGTCGAGGTGACGCAACCCAAGCGCACCCGAGAATTGCCGCAACTTGTCTAGACCAAGAGGTGTCATGAACACATGACCATTATGGCGTCACCCGGACTTGAACCTCGAACCTTGTAATCCATACTTGAAAACCTCAACCATTAAGATAGCTTATTGTTATATGAAACAATAAAAGCTACTTCTTGTATTACATTGATTATTGTAAAAACTCTAGATTATTCTAGAATGTTCTAGAATGTCCTAGAGCATTCTAGGTCTAGAACATTCTAGAACATTCTAGAAATCTCTAAGCTATTCTATAGGAACCTATAAGTCTTTAGCTCTCATTACATATCTTGTATCCATTCTCTTTCTTTCTCTATCTTATACATCCATTCTTCTCTTAGTGTTTGGTTCCTTTCTTCTCGTGTTCTCTAATATCCTTCTTCCATCACTGTATCTTTTATCCTTGGTTCTGACAGTTTGATTCGGTTCACCAAGATGGCACATTTTGTACCATGTGTAAAGGCCATCAATAGTGAAGAAACTACAGATCTCATTATGCGTGAAGTGTTTCGCCATCATGGTCTCCCGAATGATATTATTAGCGATTGAGGTCCTCAATTTATCTCACACTTTTGGAAGCACCTATGGGCAGGCCTCAAAATCTCTTGCAAACTCTCTTCGGCTTATATTCCTGCACGGGGAATGCACGGCTGAGTCTCCACTACTCGCTGACTCTCCATCGGACTGGTCGAATTGACTCAGTCATCCATCCGGTCCGCTTAAGCGAACCGAAGTCGGACTCTCTTCGCGAGTCCCGATTTCGGGCTCATCCGGAGGCATCTCGGGCTCGCTGACCTCATCGTCAGAACTTGGATTGGAGGTGAGGTCCGGAGTTGGAGGCAAGTACCAGGACACGGACTCGTCAAACACAACGTCGTGGCTCACGCGCGCTTGTTTGGTGCGTGGGTTATAACACTTATAACCCTTCTGCTCGTCTGAATAGCCGACCAAGATACTCTTCTCGGATTTCGCGTCTAGCTTCCTTCGTTTCTCCTTTGGCACATGCACATATGCAATGCTACCGAAAACTCTCAAGTGTCACAAATTCGGCTTCCTGCCGAAATACTACTCATGCGCCGACACTTTTTCTCCGATCCGATTCTGGATGTATACCGCGGTTCGTACCGCCTCAGCCCAATATAACTTGGGCAAGATCTTTTCTTCTAGCATTGCCCGCACCGCTTTCACAATCGACCGATTCTGCCTCTCGGCCACGCCGTTTTGCTCCGTCGTGTATCTACAACTGAATTCGCGCCGAATTCCCATCTGTTGCAAATAGCCATTGAAGCCGTTGATAGTTGATGTGGCCCACCTGCTTGTGCCATAAGTCGATATCCGACTCAACTTTTTTGTCCTTTCGCGAACATCGCGGTGCCACCGTCACTAGAGTCAAGGATAAACATCCTCCTGTCTCTGCGCCCTTGCGCAATAACTCAACCTTCTTCCTCAATGAAGCACCTAAGATGCGTGAACCAGACTTGCATCCCCTGGTCGACGATCTGTCCGACCGACACTAGATTCTTCGTGATTGTTGGGACGTGTAGCACGTTCATAAGTTTCCCTTTCTGCCCGACATGGCTCAAGGGAACTTCACCAACATTTGCGATCGGATGCGGAGTGTCGTCTCCGGTTGTGACTACTCCCGGTTGCATCGGTTTTCCTGGGTATGAGAACCACTCCTTGTGGCACGTCATGTGGTTTGACGCGCCAAAGTCGACGTACCACACCTCCTCTAACTTCCGGGTGATCTTCTTCATCGAGTTTGCTTCGTATCTCGTCACGAAGACTGACCCTTTTTCGGTTTCTCCTGATCCTTCGGCGTAGTGCAATCGTTGCCGATTTCCTTTGTCGGTCTGTCCGAAACCTGATCCGAACCCGATTCTCTCCGAATCGGCGTGCTTTTTCCAGCACTCGCTCTCCGTGTGGCCTTTCTTGCCACAGTACCAGCATTCCGCAGCGGATTTCCCTTGCCGGTTCTCGTCGCCTCGACTCCCCCTGTTTCCGGAGGGTCCGGAGTTGCTGTTGGCATCACTTCAGTGCCTTCTTCCTTGATCCCGTCAGCCGCCTCCATTGCGCACCGACTCGCTTCGTCCGCCATGACCACGAGGCCTATCTCCCTCCATGTACAACATCTTACTGTCGGCATGCGTGCTCGTCGATGCACCCGCGTGGTTCTCCTCTATAAGGAGCATCGACTGTAAGTTGAAAAATGACGGCGTATTCTCTCGTGTACACACAATAGTTCGGAACGCTCTGAATTTCGACGCCAGTCCCCCAAGACAGTTTTGCACCATCTCGCCTTCCTCGACGTTCACATCGATAGAGGCTAGAGAATCACATATATCTTTGATCTTCGAGGTGTAATCAGCCACTGACAAGTCGCGTTGTCGTAAATTGCTCAGCTCTTGTCGGAGTTGAAGCTTCCTGGCTGTGGTGCTTGCGGCGAAGATCTTCTTCAAATTTCCCCAAGCATCCTTTGGTGTTTTCGCATCCCGAATATAGCTCAGGAGCTGTTCGCCTACACAAGACACGAAGCGGTACAATACTTTGCTCGCCGACTGTTCCCAAGCCGGGAAGTCTTTGTGTGTCGAATCGGGTGCTGTGTCATTTGCTCCATTGACATAGCTCCAGTAACCGTGTCCGAGCAGGTACTGGTGCATCTTGTAAGACCAAGACGCGTAGTTGTTTCTGTCGAGCTTCTCTGTTGAAAGCGAGCTAGCCATGCCTCTATCCATCGGTTTTGCTTGTTCTTCATGGTTGGTTTTTCTTTCAAGCTATGTTGGCTGTAGAGGTTCTCAACCCTCGTGCTCTGATACCATGTAAAAGCTTATGTGCGGAAGCAATAGAAAACCAAACACACAGAAAATACGCAGGTTTAGTGGAGAGCTTGAGTATGCACAGTACGCGGGAGAGACAGAGAGAGAACACACAAAAAATTCAATTCAAAAAATACTAACTCTGTACTTACATCGTGCTCAGTGAGCACCTTTTATACAAGCCCTGACAATGGGCTGACACAAGTACTGACAGTACTTGACTGCTCATAAATGAGCCTCGACATTTACTCCCAAAACTATTCCTTACGAGGAATATATCTCTAACGGCCTTTCGGTTTACGCACCGATACGGCCTCTCGTTACGCACCGGTCCAGTTCTCGGTTTGCACAGCCGATCCGGCCAATGTTGAGCTTGTATCTCAACACTGCTCCATGATACGGCTCCACTATCGAGGGAGAAGACAGATGCTGATGTTGATCGTCTGACAGCTTTGTACTCGGCCCAATCAACATCGGTGTACCCTTCGAGTCGAATCCGTGTAGTCAATTTGTTGAGAATGTTGAAATTCATTGTCCATCTTACTGTTAGGAAACAGGTCCCTCCGGATGGGAAGTGAGAAGAACAGTGCTGATGAGAAACTCGGTCGAGGCCGATAGGCCGAGGACGAAACCGGATGAGGCGTACTCGGCAACGGAAGACCCGGTTAGAACCGGATGAGGAGTACCTGGCTACGGAAGACCCGGTGAGAACCGGATGAGGCGTACCCGACTACAGAAGACCCGGTGAGAACCGGATGAGGAGTACTCGACAAGAGCCGGATAGTGAAGCCCCGGTGAGAAGTGCTCACCGGATGAAGGGACATATTCGTAAATATGTTTCCTGAGAGTCTATCGGGGCTATATTTGTAAATAGCCGAAAAGTCGTATTAGTATAAATATGACTTAGGGCAAACTTAGTGGTTGTTGTTGTCATTCTTGTTGGTGCAAGACTTGAGAGCACGTAACATTATACAGAGAGAGAGAGAGAGAGAGAGGAAGAGGTCGTTGCCTCTGTTGTAACTGTCGCCTGTGGCGAAGATAGCACGCTCGAGGTCGTTGCCTCGGTGATTTACTATTGTACATTCTGATATAGTGATAGTTTGCAGTCTGTGGGCTATTGTGGTTTTTTCCCTAGTTTGGGTTTTCCACGTTAACATCCTGTGTACTCTTCTCTCCTTTGTGTCGTGCATTCAGTATCCGTTTTCTGTGTTTGATCCTAGACTCGGTTGTGGCCGAGTGTTGTGCTTACGAATCGGGTATTCCCATCACTTACATACCTTAGTACTCACTTAGCGCAGTTCGGATGAATGTCACGAGGTGTCTACATAAACTAGCTAAGGAGGCTAACCAAATAACTGAGGTCGGGTTAGGTAATGGTGAGGTAGATAAGGCTTTCGACGAGCTGACAATAGTGAGTAAGCTCACATGCTTCTATGCTGGAGTTGACATCTAACTTTAGGTTTTGATCGACAAGGGTAGTGATGGGCTTACACTTTGTCATCCCAAACATGAAGAATAAATTGAATATAGTGTCGTTGGGAGACCATGATGTTGTCTGGGGTTCGAATTACTTCTATTCCTAGAAACTAATGGAGCTCCTTCATGTCTTTCATTTCTGTAAGGAACCAAGAGTGATTATGTGCAACAGAAGAGATATGTGTGTGTGTGTGTGTGTGTAAGAGAGAGAGAGAGAGAGAGAGAGAGAGAGAGAGAGAGAGAGAGAGAGAGAGAGAGAGAGAGAGAGAGAGAGTGAGTGAGTGAGTGAGAGAGAGAGCTCGAGTATACGAAAAACAAGTAAAGACTATATTATCAAAAAGAAGATTACAAGAATGACCAACGTTACTAATAAGGTGGGAAGGTGCTTATATAGTCACCTTCTCTTTATATTCTCTTTCTACAATCACCTCTTAACTACAGGGAATGGCACATTAGTTACTATAGTAGGTGGAGGGGTGTTCATGAAGCGTAAGTGTATGTGGAAACGTATGAGGATCTGACTCAGAAAATAACACAAAAAAAAGAAAGAGCAAAGATATACATGGATTGAAGCTTTAATGGAAGCTCTATTACATTCTCTCTGTCTCTCTCTGTCTTTGTCTTTGTCTTTGTCTTTGTCTTCTCTCTCTCTCTCTCTCTCTCTCTCTCTCTCTCTCTCTCTCTCTCTCTCTCTCAGACTCAATGTACAGGATGATCAAGAGATATCTCTTTACAACGTTAGGTTGTCGCTTATATACTAAGCCCTAACTATATGGACGAATTCACACTAGGATACAAAGTGGAAGGAGTCGGCCTTTTATGCCAATAAACTCCCATGTAAAAGGACTACTCTTTCCTACATATGCATGTGTTTGGGGTTGTCTCCCTCGTAAACCTAGATTACAACAATAATCTAAATTTATGTTACAAGTCGGTTGACATATAGTCGAGTCAGCATAGGTGAGGTCTGTGTTGAGCCTAGAATGGCTCATTATAATGATTGATTTGATCAAGTCTTACCTTTTCCTCCTTGTTTGGCTTTCTTTTGCTCGGTTGCTTATCGTAGTCCCATCTTGTTGCCTTCTGGCCGGACTAGCCACAACACAGGTGTCCTTCCGAACACTTCTCCAAAGGGGTGGTAAGGTTAGGATGTTAGACCACACACGTAAGATAAGGATTATAAGCACAGACGGTAAGACAATACAGATGCAAAGATATAGAATAAGTGCTCCAGTATAATTCGTATTATTTTCGTAAGATCATTACATCCAATCGGATCCTTTTATAGGCACCCGACAATATTACAAACGGTGCCCTTTAGGCAACCGGCTCCGAATTGGTCCGGATCCGGATCGGCACAACTGTACCGGATCCGTCCCTTCGAATAATAATTCTAATAATAATTATACTATATATACATATATCCGGTTCGGCTTTCCCACTTGTCCTTTGGCCCTTGACTGGCCAACACATGGCACGCTCGTGGGAAAGTGCCTTGCACTTCGAACCCACACACGGCCTCATTCTTCCTCCAAAATATCGAGCAGACCTTACTCGAAGGTATCAAGTGGCGCCTCCCCGATTTCCTGTTCTGTCCCTGTCTCCCTTCCGAGTTCCAGTTGGATTGGTTGCTGCTCCGGTTCATCTGCCTTTGCCTATTCTTGTTGTACCGGTGCCTCCTCTCGGCTTCTTCCTAGTTCGTCTTGTTTTTCTTCTAGTCCAGGCTCTGATCTATTACCGGTGTCACTTTCACCAGTCTCGACTGGTCGGTTGGCTGCTATCTCTTCTTCTGCCCCGGCGTTTACTTGCAACTGCTCCTCTTCTGTCCCGACATTTGCTTGCAACTGCTCCTCCGTCATCACAGTTGTCTCTTGATTGATCTGGACCGGTGACTCCTCCTCGGGTCCTTCTTGTCGGGGTTGTTCGGTGTTGGTTGGTTGTACCTCAGCCGGTCGCTCCTCATCGCTTATTGTGATGGGCGTTGTCTTACCCTCGGCTTCTTGTTGTTGACGGTCCTGCTCGTACTTCTCGAACTCCAACTAAGTTTCGGGTTGTCCGTCATCCAATCTTTCCACCAACCCCCGGATCTCCTTTAGATGTTCTTCTGCTAAAGCGAAGAAATCCTTTGACAGTTCTTCCCGAATGGTGACAATGCTTTCTTCATCCATCTTATAGAATTTGTCACCTGCCTTCATCCGGTTCTCTGCATCAGCCCGGAGTGTTTGCAGCTCTGCTGCTTGTTGTGACCACTCCTTCCATACCTTCTCAGAACATTCATTGATGTTGTTCTGAGCTCGGTCCCTCCATGCCGACATGATGAGTTGGATCCGGTCCACCCCCAATTGAGCACATGCATTAGCCTCTTGCTTTTCCTGCCTCAATCGTACGATAATTGCAGCAGCGGCCTGGGCTTGGCTTTCATACTCCACTGCCTTCTTTTCATATGTATCCCTCAGTTTGTTGAGTGCGTATGTTGCCCGTTCCTTCTCTTCATTCCGGGTCTTGGTGAGCTCCAACTTTTCCTTTGCCGCTGCTTCCAACTGCTTTACTCATTCCACCGCTTGGGTCTTCTCTACCGACAACACTTCCTTCTTTACATCTAATTCGTCCATTGTCTTGGCAAGATCCAACCGGGTCTCTTTCAGCTGCTCCTTTAACTTTTCCATCTGCCGGTCGAACTCCACTCCCCGTTTTTTGTAATCCGACTCGGCTTGCTTGTGCTCCCGATACAACCTGTCAAAATCCTCAGTTTTTTGTTTCAAGCGTCAGTTTACCTGAGCATGCAACCGGTCGTCCCGATCCTTTTGTTGCCGGAGTTCTTCCTTGAGATGTTCTATTTCCGTTTCGGCATGCCGGCGCAGTCTGTCCTTGTCCTGCTGTAGCTTGTCTCTTCCTTCCTTCAGTCGGTCGTTGTTGGCCTGGCTTTTTCGGAGGCTTCCTTCCATCCTCCACCTTTCTTCTTCCGCCAACTTCCGTTGTTCTCTTTCCTTCTCCCTCAACGCCTCTCGAGCCCTCAACTCTTCTCGTAAAGTTGCTATTATTTTTGCAGACTCAGGGCCGGTTTGCAAGGCCTCTCCTTCCACCGGTTCCGGGGTGGCTTTCTTCCTTGTTGTCCCGACCGGCTCGGTGACGACCTGTGCCTGTTGGCCCACTGTGGCCGTATTGGCCGCTCTTTCCCTTGCCTTCGTCAACTCCTCTTGCAACCCCTGGATCTACGTTCGGAGCGAGACCAATTCTTCTGTCGTTGTCCGCGTAAGGTATTCCCTATGCCTCTCTTCCCCGTCCAGTTGGTCTGCTACCCCCGACACTTGTTTTGAGAGCCCTCTCAACCACTGTTGCATCGTGCTATTCTCTAGTCCATTCTCTCCTTCAGTCAGGGTGCTTTGCACGCTCCCGCTCTGTGGTTCCGATTGTTGCTCTTGTCTTCCCTCCGGCTGCCTTGCACTTGTTTCCAGTTTCGGGACTTGTTCACTTCCCAAGTCCGGGAAGATTTGTTCGCTGGCGAAGTCCGGCAAAACCTGTTCTTGGCCGTCATCTGGCAACATATGTTTGAGTGCTACCTCTTTTTGTGCGGCCCTTGATTCTTCCTGTTCCCCTACCTCCTCGGTTATTGGAGTCGGTCCCTTCGCTTGTTGCTGAGTGCCGCCAACTGGTGGAGCCGGTTCTTTCTCCTGTTGCTCCCGACCCCGCGTTGGTGCATGTCTTTCCAATGGCTCAACCGAGTCCTCCTCCGCAGCCTCCTCCTCCGTGGTGGTTCCCAGACGGATCTTTCGTACAAAGTCCACTAGTTCAAGTTCTGGCCTTCGCACTGCTATTTTGATCGGCTTATGCACCACCGGCTCTTCTTTGGCTAGCTCCTATGTGCGGGTGGTCTTCTTCGCCGATTTTTCTTTTCCTTTCCCCGCCGGTTTTGCTTTTCACGCCTGTTCTGGTTGCCGTTTGGATGGCCCTTCTTCCAGCTGTTCGTCCTCCTCCTGAGTCCATCCTGGGGTATGTTTCTCCAGGAGCTGTCGGAGTTTCGCGGTCTTCTTTGGTGTCGTCTCCTGGCGACCCCTTTTCCTTTGCTTGATGGGGAGAATAGGTGGGACCAACACAGTCAGCCACTGCGCTATCCCGGCCCATGATTTCTTTCCTTCCACTAGGTTCCCGATCGCGTCCTTCAAGCCTTCGGTGATGAAGTGGAGCCAGTCCACCCTCAGCCCTTCATATGCCGCGATCACGAACCCGGCCCAGTACTTTGGTATGGCTAGGGGACGAGGGTGTACAAACCCGTATTCCATCATTGCGCGGGCCACTTCCCTGAATAACAAGTTTTGTCCCCCTTGCGTTCGGTATGCCTTGCTACTCAGAGAGTACTCCCCGAAGTACTCGAACAAGATTTGGTGGAGGGGCACTCTATTGATCGCAATCCTCCCGCCTGTAGCCCTGTGAGCGCCTGCACCGCGCCTTCTGTGATCTCAGACAGATCGATGGTTGCGGCTGCCTGCTCTAGTTCAACGTGCGGTGGTGCATCGGCGATTTGCAGAAACCCTTCCAACCCGTTTTCTGTCAGCCACTGTCTTGCTTCCTCTGAGAGCGCCATGGGACCTGTGTCTTCCTCGTGGGTGTGCTGGTCGGTGTTGACGCTGAGCTCTGTGCGTCTGGGTGCTCTCCCATTTTCTCGTGCCTGCTTCAAAGAAAATTAACGAAATGTGATTCCTTCACACGCCTTTGCCTTTTGTAGGTTCATTCTCCTCGAGCCGTCGTTTCTTGATTCCCGCGCATGCATACCTCCTGCCATAATTAGTATGTGTCCTTCGCCTCGTTTTTAGTGGCTAGGCTTTAAATAGCAAGTCCCCCACCTTTTCACTTAATAACTGGCGGCATTTCATTAAACTTTTTTAAATTAATTGCTGGCGCTCCCACCTTTTCCATTCTCCCTCATAATTACGTCTGTATTTCTTTTTCTTTTTATTTATTTTATTTTATTTTATTTTATTTTTTCGAAATTTGTTACGTTAGTTGTCGATTATATCCGGGCATCCCGGATTGGTTATATCTGGTGCCGGACCTTCTTCCTGCCGGTTTTCCGGATCTTGTGAGTCCTCGTTCTTCTGAAATGGGTTGGCCGGCATGCGTCCTTTGTAGGGCTTCAACCGGAATCCGTTTGCCCATTTGCCGATGATCTCGCCTGCTAGCGTGCCGAGCTGATACGACCCATTATATTCTTTCGTAATCCAGAACGGTCCGGTCCACCGAAACCGTAGCTTTCCCGGCATGTTGCTCATTCGGGTCTGGAACAGTAGGACCGGTTTTCCGATTTCGAATTCCTTTTCATTGCCTCTCTGATATCGGTCTACGAATGCCTTCCTTCTCCGTTGTTCGAGCTCAAGCTGTAGCAAGCTTGCTATTCGGTTTTCCTCTAACTCGCACAATGTTGCCAGCCGAATTTTCTCGGACTCTTTCTTGCTCAAGCGTTCCTTCACCTGTATCTGTAAACTTGGAATTTGAAACTCTACCGGCATCACTGCTTCCAATCCGAATGCCAATCGGAACAGGGTTGTCTGGATGCTGGTCTTGTACGGTGTCTGGTATGCCCAAAGTGCGCTCTGCAGCTTCGTGTTCCAATCTGTCCGATTCTCATTGACAATTTTCCGTAAAATATTTTGTAGGGTTTTGTTGGTTGATTCAGCCAATCCGTTGGCCTGCGGGTAATAAGGTGTGCTTCGTTTGTGCACCACCGCATAGAACAACGTCAAGCTTTCCACTACTTGCCCAAGGAAATGCCCTCCTTGATCGCTTATCAACTCGATCGGGCAACCATATCGGCACCATATGCATTCATACAAAAATTTTGCTGTGGAAGCGGCCGTGTTATCTCTCAATGCCTTCGCTTCGACCCACTTTGTGCAGTAATCGGTGGCCACTATGATGTACCGATTCCTGGTTCTCATCGCTGGGGGTTTAAATGGACCGACGAAGTCTAGTTCCCATTTCTAAAATGGCTCCAGAGGCAAGACTAGGTGGTGAGGCATTCGGGCCTGCTCCGTTGGTTGACCCAGTCGCTGACATAGATCGCATTCTTTACTATACCTGATGGCATCCTTGAGGGTGGTTGGCCACCATAACCCGCTTTGCCATATTTTTCGGGCTTCTACTTCTCCGGCATAATGCCCTCCAACTATACCGCAGTGAGCTTCCCTTAGGATCATCTCCTTTTTGTCGCTCCGCATTGTTCGTCGCCAGATACCGTCCGCCCCCTTGTGGTAGAGGGTGTCCCTGACCAGACAAAAGTGCCTGCTTTGGACCACCACACGCTTCCACTCGTCCCAATTCATGTTCTCAAGAGGTAATCCGGTGCTCAAGAATTGGTGCATATCGGTTAGCCACTTGTCCTCCTCGGCAACTGTTGCATCTGTGGCTGGTTCCGTCGTTATTCGGAACAATTTGGCATCGGGAAACTCTTCTTGTACGCTGTTGCCCACTTCTCCGGATTCGAGTTTGCTTAGGTAGTCGGCCACCGCGTGCTGCACCCCAGGTCGGTGGAAGATATCAAATTCAAATTCTTGAAGCAGCAACGTCCACCTTGCGATTTTACCGGTCAGCGATGCCTTCGAGACCAGGTACAATAGTGCCGAATGATCTACGTGGAAGGAGAACTTTCTTCCTAGTAAGTAGTGTCGGTATTTCGTGACACTGTATACCATGCCTAAGGCTTCCCTTTCCGTTGTGGAATAATTCCGTTCCGCTTTCGAGAGCTTCCGGCTGGCGTAGTAAACCGGCCGGTACCACTTCGGCTCAGTTAGCTGCATTAAGACACTTCCTATTGCGATGTCCGACGCATCTACGAAGACATGAAAACTCTTCGTCCAATCCGAAGGTTGCACCACTGGAGCTTGTGATATCATTACCTTCAACGCTTGGTATGCTTTTTCCTCGGTTTCTGCCCACTGAAAGGGCATCCGGTGTACTGCGGCATGAAGTGGTGTAGCAAAATTTGCAAGGTGTCGTATCATCCGGCTGTGCCACCTAATTTGCCCCAAGAACCGACTTAGGGCTTTCGCGTTGTTTGGTGCTGGTGCCTCGAGGATTTCTCTTACCTTGTCCGGATCCACAATGATCCCTTCTTTGCTAACCACGTGTCCTAATAGGTTGCCGCTTGCTACTCCAAAGACACACTTGGCTGGGTTCAAGCTCAGTTGGTATTCATTGCATTTTTCTAGGCATAACCGAAGGTGGTCGAGGTGTTCCGTTTGCAGGCTGTATACCGCAAAATCGTCGAGGAACACCTGCATAAACCTAGGGATGTACTCTCCAAATATCTCCATTATGATCCGCTGGAACGTTGCTAGGGCCGTCTTTAACCCGACCATCATTACTACCGCCACAAATACCCCCCATTCCGTAATGAAGGTCGTCTTTTCCTGGTCAGTCGGGCGCATCCGAATCTGGTTGTAACCATTGAATCCGTCTAGGAAGTTGTAGACCTCGTGTCCGGCGACCGCATCCAGTACCCCGTCCGTGAACGGTAATGGGAACGCGTCGGTTACCGTGGCTGCGTTCAACTTCCGGTAATCCACGCACACCCGGATCTTGCCGTTTTTCTTTGGAACGACCACTATCGGGCTTAACTAGGTTGCCTGCTTCACTGGTCGGATGAACCTGACCTTGAGCAACTTGTCAATTTCTTCTTTGACCTTTGCCGCATAATTTGGGTTCATGCGGTACCTTTGTTGTGCTACTGGTTTAGTATCTGTACTGAGGTGAATTTGGTGTTGATACAGCTGGGGGTCCAGCCCTCGCATGTCTTCGTACGACCATGCGAATATGTCCCGAAAGTCTGTTAATAAAGAGACCATTGCCTTCTTCTCTTTGTCCGGCAATTCCGTTGCCACTTTTACCGGCCTTGGTTTGTCCATCGTTCCGAGGTCCACCTCCTCCAACTGGGACGCTTTTACTCTCTGTGATATCGTCATTTCCCTCTCAAGTGACTCCTATGCTTGGCGCAACTCTCAGATTGTTGCCTGATCCGGCTCGTCCGGTTCCGGAGTAGTGATATATGGTCCGATAGTTGCCGTGATGTCGACCTCAAAGAGTGGTAAGATCTTCGGGTGTTCCTCCATATAACGATCGATCTCCTTGTCTGGCAACCCTTCCAACATGTTGATACTCGCAGCATATAGTGGGGTCGCTTCTTTACTGGTGATTGCCCGCGGCTGTGTAGCCACACGTACCTTCGTCTTCCCACGCCGGAATGTGATAATATTCTTTTGCCAATTTTGTT
Organism: Azolla caroliniana; assembly: GCF_043228905.1. Lineage (NCBI taxonomy): Eukaryota > Viridiplantae > Streptophyta > Polypodiopsida > Salviniales > Salviniaceae > Azolla > Azolla caroliniana. The sequence continues at coordinate 30,045 of NW_028230712.1, forward strand.
TAATATGTGTTGTTCGTAGCCATGGTTGTCCCAACAGTAGAGGGTATGCTCCTTGCACATTTAGTTGCAGCACCACGGCCGATATGCGGAATACGTGGCCCCCGACTGTGACCTCCAGGTCCCGGATAAGCTCGGTTGGTCGGACCGAATTGGTATCTGCCATGCGTAACCAGAAGGGACACGGCTCCCATTCTCAGATGCCCAAGTTGTCGCATGTTCGTCGACTGACGACGTTTACTCCTGATCCTCCGTCAATGATCATTCCGGCGATTTCCTTGCCCTTCACAATTAGTGTGATTGTCGGGCTGCTTGTGTCCACCACGGTCGGTCCTTCTTCCGGGTTGGAGAAAAACGCCGGTGCCGGCGCTGGCTTTGGTTTGATGACGGTTTAACCAACTGGAGCAGACGTGCTAATGGTAGCATGATCTGACAATCTTGTAGTGCTTGCCACATCGGGTTGTCCTCCGGTTGCGTGACTGCTTCCTCAAGCTGCGTATTCTGGTTTGTTATCTCCGCCATGTTCTGTTCGTTGGCCTTTTTAACCCATTCCGATGCCTGCTTTCGGATTGCCTCCTGGGCTTCCCATTTTGCAGCTTTCCCTTTTGACCGGGTTGTTACGTGCTGAACGTCGGTCACCTCAGCCATGACCATATTGACTGTCGGCTGCTTATCGTTTGTTTTGATCGGGCATTGGTTACTGTAATGCCCTTCCTTTCGGCAGTAGTAACAATATACTTTGTGGTTGTTACTTGATTCTCCTTTGCTTCCGGTGGAGATTACCCGGCGGTTGTCTTCTGTTTTCTGGTTCTCTGGTGCCGATACTGGGTTGTTATCTCTCGCCGCCTCTCGCCGCCTCCTGGCACTCCTCTCTGTGAAAAAACCCTCGCTTCTGATTTCGCCGGAAATTTCGGTTCCCTTGACGTCTATCGTCTCTACGTCGGTCATATTCCAGGGAGTCGTCTCGTTCATACCGGTCCCTGCGATAGCCGTCCCTGCGTTTCTCGTTGCGATCATAGTCCTCACGTCGCCGATCAGTGTATCTGTCGCCGCGCTCGCGTTGGTCGCGATCGTCTCTCTCGAATTTGTCTTCTTCCGGGTCCTGATTGTTCCGTGGTTCTATGTGTCGGACCGGTGCCGCCTGCCGATTGAGCAAGTTGTACTCGCATCGGTCCGTCGTATGTGCCCGAGAGTGGCATATCATGCACTGTGTGCGCATAGTGCAGTCGACCGTTGAGTGGCCCGAATTGAGACACGTTGTGCACTGCAGGGCTTGCCGGAACCTCAAATCTTCTTCCTTCGGGAGAGCCTGGTGTAGCATTCCTAGTGACATGAATGAACTGTTTTTGTCCATCTCTAGTACTCGGTCAATGACCTGGACCGTGCTGGTACGGAAATCGACAACTCCGCACATTGTTCTAAGTGGTTCCCTTAATGCAGCCAAAAATACTGCTTTCGCTTCGTCTTCGGGAGGTGCTCTTGTCAACTGGTTGTGCAAGGTTTGGAATCGGATGATAAATTGTGGTTTGTTTCCTGCTCTTCATGTCGTGTGGTATAGAATTGCCCGACTAGTTCCCTCTATTCTACTTGTCTATGGAACAACCGAAGGAATTTTGCCTTCAAGGCCTCGAATGTGGCAAAGCTGTTGGGTAAATGTTTTGCATGCCAACGAGCGGCCAGTCCTTCCAGCGTCATGCCGAATTCGGCGACTTTGGACCGCTTGGCCTCGGGCTCCATCAATCTCTAAGAGACATGGTTGGCTTCTCATGTCTGGAGAAAGGCGTACACATGAGCCTCCGCGTCGGGATCATCCCGGTATTTTGGGTAAGGATACGACATGGTGTCATCTGGTTGTTTCAACTGGGTATCCCTCTCTCTCCGCTCTTTCGGTGGTGTGTGATTCCTTGCTTCCTCCGCGGGTGGTGTCGGTATACGATCCTTCGCTTCCTCCGCAGCTGGTGTCGGTATACGATTAGTCTCTCTCGGCGATTGCCGGTCCCCGAACTCCAAGGTTATTTCTTCCGTTGGTTCCGGCGTCAATGAGTTGTCCGACCCGTCTTCCTCCGGATCGTTCGGGGTGTCGTGACTGCTTTTATACCGTGACGCAACGCTCTCTTCGCTGTCTGGATCCGACTCTAGGTTTGCGAATGCTCCTGCGTCTCCGTCGCCACCGGCAAGCGCTTGTAGTATTGATTTTGCTTCTTGCAGAATAGTCAGGCTATTGCCTTCGTCGGAGAATTGTTAATTCCGGAACTGCAATGCTTCTTCTGCGACTCTCCGAAGCGTTCTGGAAAAGGACCGATCCTGCTGGATCTCCTCGGCCGCTTGCTGCAAGGCTTCCCGTCGTCGTTGTCGTTCGGCGAACCATCTCCCTCATTCGGTAATGTGGTCGTTGTTCGGTCTAGACATCCATCCCCCGGTGTTCTCTGCACTCTGCAGGAATCGTGGTCGCCAAAATAGTGTTGCCTTCTGGTCGGACTAGCCACAACACAGGTGTCCTTCCGAACACTTCTCCAAAGGGGTGGTAAGGTTAGGATGTTAGACCACACGCGTAAGATAAGGATTATAAGCACAGACGGTAAGACAATATAGATGCAAAGATACAGAATAAGTGCTCCAGTATAATTCGTATTACTTCCGGATCCTTTTATAGGCATCCGACAATATTACAAAATGGTGCCCTTTAGGCAACCGGCTCCGAATCGGTCCGGATCCGGATCGGCACAACTGTACCGGATCCGTCCCTCCGAATAATAATTCTAATAATAATTATACTATATATACATATATCCGGTTCGGCTTTCCCACTTGTCCTTCGGCCCTTGACCGGCCAACACATCTTTGTCCTTAGTGCTCTGAAATGTTGATTTGGGAGTGGCTTTGTCAGGCAATTCGCGATGTTCACCTCGGTGTCGATCTTCCGGACTTCGAGCCTCTTCTCAGTTATAAGCTCCCGGATGTGATGATACCGTACCTCAATGTGCTTCATCTTTGCATGATAGACGGGATTGTTAATGAGGTGAATTGCGCTTTGCGAGTCGCAATAGATGGTCGGCGTTGGTTAGTCGATTCGGCTTGTAGATGAGAAGGTGGTAGACCGTCGATGTAACCCGATCGCTTCCTTTGCTGCCTCCGATGTTGCTATGTACTCGGCTTTTGTGGTCGATAGAGCCGTGCACTCTTGAAGTTTGGACCTCCATGATATTGAACCGCCATAATAGGTGAAGATGTAATCTGATGTCGGTTTCCGATTGTCTGTGTTCCCGGCATAGTCGGAATCGATGTAGCCTTCGACTTTGGCTGAGGTTGTCAGTCCAAAAGTCAGCTGTGTATCTTCAGTCCCTCTTAGGTACCTGAAGATGTGTTTGACGGCCTCCCAATTCTTTCGTCCTGGGTTTGACATGTACTGGTTGACCACTCGTACGACATAGGCTAGGTCGGGTCGGGTCGGGTCGCCACCATTGCGTACATGATACCTCCTACGGCCGATGCATAGGGCATCTTTCCATTAAGCTCTCTCTCCTTGTCCGTTGAAGGAGAGTCTTTGTCCGATAGTCAGATCGGCGTCAGAAGCGGTGCTGGTGTCAGAGTCGGATCAGCGATATCCAAGCTGCCTGATGTAGGAGTCGAACTTCTGGTACCACATCCTCAGCGCTTATTTCACGCCATAGAGACTGTTCTTCAGTTGACATACGAGGTGACTTTCCTCCCTCGTCGCCGTGAAGCCTACCGGTTGAGACATGTAGATGTCTTCTTCCAGATCTCTGTGTAGGAATGTCGTCTTTACATCCAGCTACTCGGTCTTCTGTCGCCACGACTCCTAGTTGTCATGATATGGCAAGACTCGAACCCATGACCTTATGCTACATGGGTCGAGCTCTTACCATTAGACTATGAATTGTAATTTGTAGGATATTATTTTCATTTATGCTTTATCATAGAAAATTGATGTATATTCCATATCTCTCTGGAACATTCTAGAAGCTTTAAGGTTATTCCTAAAAACACTATAAAAGGAGGCAAAGGCATTGTTTTGAACCAAATTGGTTCAACACCAGTCTTAAGCCTCTTAGCCGATTTGTACTTATCTTTCATATAATATAAGAGTTGTTGTCATCATCCTATCTCTCTCTCTCCTCTTCTCACTTCCTCTCTCTCGGGAATCTTACGCAGTCCCCGTCCTCTTAGTACTAATAGTACTGCTCTTCTTAGTACTAATTCCATCTCTGCTTTAGTACTATTCCTGACAGTTTGAACCAATTTTCCTCTTTCCTCCAGCCTACTTGTCGTTCTCCCTCATCCTCCTACCCTTTTCCCTCTACTATGGCTACTGTTAGCGCCCAAGAATATCAATCCGTTTTCTCCGAGTTACAGTGCCTAAAAGAAAAGTTTGTTGCCTTGGAACAAGAAAACCAACAGCTGATAGGGGATCTGCAACAAATAGCTCTAGAAAAGCAACAAACGCAGCAACAACATGGGGAGTTAGCGTTACGGGTGCAACAACTCGAAGCGGCATTGCAACAACAAGGATCAAGTCCCCAAGGATTTCATAAAGAGCCGAAGATTGGACTTCCTGTGAAATTTGATGGAACGCGATCGCAATTCAGGGGATTCCTTAATCAGGTACGATTAGTCCTCCAAATGCATCCTTCCCGATACCCCACTGATGCATCCCGAGTCAGCTTAATATGCACGTTGCTTAGCGGCTCAACCTTAGCATGGTTCGCTCCGCTTCTAGAAAAACAATCGTCCTTGCTTAATAACTTTGAAGATTTTATTAGTGAGTTCAAAGCCTCCTTTAGAGACACCGATAGCATCAGGACAGCAATCAACAAGATCCGGCGATTGCGTCAAGGCGATCGTCTAGCCTCTGCCTACGCTGCGGATTTTCGCCTACTCGCTTCCGACATACCCTGGGATGATCAAGCACTAATGGAGCAGTTTCGCTCTGGCCTGCGAAATGATGTCAAAGATCTACTTCTAACCTTCCCCGAAGAACCAAAGTCTCTTACGGAGGCAATCAGTCGAGCGGTCCGATGTGACAACCGCCTCTTCGAACGGCGTTCGGAACGTCAATTACAGATACCACGCGCTAGGCCGGAGCCCACTTACGCCGCAGTCGCGGCTAGACCGTTTGCACGAGACATACCTCAAGCAAATACTTCGACACCGATGGAGATCGATACCATGCGTCGACGCGGCCCGTTATCGGAAGAAGAAAAGCAACGCCGACGTGCAAATCGATTATGTCTTTGTTGCGGTAGACCAGGGCATATCGCAATCAATTGTCCCCATAGGCCAAGAAGACAAGTAAATCAAATTGTAGCCTGTACTAAACCCGAGTCAATTCTTCCCTTAGGAGTGTCTGATATTATTAATAGTACTAATAGAGTGTTTGATAGTATTCATAGTACTAATAGCCCAAGTATCTCAAATAAATTTGAAATCCTTAGTCAATTAGATGAAGAGTTAAATGATTGAGTCCAACCAAAATAGGAGCCGTTTGGTTGGACAGCAACCCTAGATCTGTACAGCCCATTAGTGGTTCCATTCCTTCCAAGCAAGTTAGCAATGTGTTCCTAGCCCAAGTCATTGTTAGTACTAAAAGTACTCCCCCAGTACCCGTCCTAGCACTTTTAGATTCCGGAGCTAATTCCTGTTTCATGGATCGAAATTTTGCCCAAGCTTCTCAGATATCCTTAAGAAAACTTCCTTGTCCCGCATCTGTAGTATTCATTGATGGTCGTCCCATTGCTTCCGGGAATATTGTAGAAGAATCAGAACCCATTCAAGTTGTCCTAGGTAGTTTTGTGTGTGTAATATCATTTAATATAATTAGTAGTCCAGAGCATCCCATTGTCCTAGGATTACCTTGGTTTGAATTACATAATCCAGCCATAGTTTGGAGAACAAGAGAAGTCCGGTATCGACCACCCCAAGAATCAACTCACCAAGTTTCAACCATTTCACTCCATCAACTACGCGAAGAAGGACCCAAGGAGGCAATGTTCCTATTTGCAATATCAGTACATCCTTCCAGCACTATTAAGAAGGACTCCTCAGTACAACTTCCAAAAAAATATCATCCTTATGCCGATGTATTTGACAAGGTAAAAGCCGGTACCCTTCCTCATCACCGTCCCTATGACTGTCCCATCGATTTACAACCAGGAACCGAGCCACCATGGGGACCAATTTACAACTTGTCACCCACCGAGTTAGAAGTCCTTCGAGCCTACATAGAGGAGAACTTGGCAAGCGGGTTCATCCGCCATTCGAAATCTCCGGCCGGTGCACCCATCTTCTTTGTCAAGAAGAAAGATGGCTCACTTCGTCTTGTCGTTGATTACCGCGGATTGAATAAAGTCACCATCCGGAATAGGTATGCACTTCCTCTTATATCAAGTCTTTTAGAGCGAGTTAATGGTGCCAAGTTTTTTACTAAAATCGACCTACGAGGAACGTATAACCTCGTGCGGATCCGACCGGGAGATGAGTGGAAGAGCGCCTTTCGCACGCGGTATGGGCATTTCGAGTATACTGTTATGCCGTTTGGCCTAACCAATGCACCCGCAGTCTTCCAACACATGGCAAATGATATATTCAGAGATCTCTTGGATATCTGTTTGATCATTTATCTGGATGATCTATTCATTTATTCGAAGACCCAGGAAGAGCACAATTCTCATGTACTATTAGTACTAAAGCGACTCCGCGAGAATGGTCTTTATGCCAAGCTAGAAAAATGTAGCTTTGACTGCAAGCAAGTGGAATTTCTAGGCTACGTCATCTCCTCAAAGGGCATCGCCATGGATCCAGCTAAAATCCAAACTGTACTAGAGTGGCAAATTCCACGGTCGGTACGAGATGTACAATGTTTTCTAGGTTTTGCTAACTTCTACCGTAAGTTTATATAGGATTACTCGAAGATTATTTTACCTCTCACACAACTTACAAAGAGGGGCCAAGCATTTCTTTGGTCCATAGAAGCAGATATGGCTTTTCGACATCTTAAGAAAGCCTTTACATCAGCACCGATTCTAGCTCATGTGGATACAAGCAAACCATTCATCATGGAGGCCGACGCATCAGATTTCGCCCTCGGTAGCATCCTTTCTCAACAAGGCGATAAAGAAGAGTTGCATCCGGTGGCTTTCCATTCGCGCAAATTCGATGTCGCAGAAATCAACTACGAAATACATGACAAGGAGTTATTAGCCATCGTGGATTCATTTGTACTCTGGCGGCATTTCTTAGAGGTCTCTCCACATCAGGTCATTGTCTTTAGCGATCATAAAAATCTTGCTTATTTTAAGAACGCTCGCGTACTAAATCGACGACAAGCTCGGTGGGGGCAATTCCTCACGCGTTTTGACTTCAAAATCACATATCGACTGGGGAAGCAGCAAGGAAAAGCAGATGCACTATCACGACGTTCATATCTTGCACCTCGTCCTGGTGATGCAACATTTGATAATCAAAAGCAAGTAATCTTGGGACCAACACGATTGCACACGACGCGGATTTTTCACACCCCGATGGATTCATGCATTACTGATGACATACGTGCAACCTTGAAGACGGATAGTTTTGCTCAAGACATCCTGGCGCACATCGATACTTCTCAGGCATCATGTTCTCAGTCTCAACAACCAGGTATTGACTACCGACAATTCGAATATCATGATGGTTTGTTATTCTTTAAAAAGCGCGTATATGTCCCCGATTGCTCCTGTCGCCTTCAAATCGTCCAACATTGTCACGACACCCATACGGTGGGACATTTCGGTAGTACTAAGACGTTGGAGCTAGTGCAACGATCTTTTTGGTGGCCTCACTTGCGCCGTTTTGTCGACAACTACGTTCGAACCTGTGATGCTTGCTGCCGAGCAAAGATGTCACGACACCATCCATATGGCTTGTTGGAACCCTTACCGATTCCAAGTAAGCCGTGGCAGTCTATTTGTCTTGATTTTATCACAGATTTGCCGGTCTCAAAGGGGTTCGATGCTATCCTAACCGTCGTTGATCGATATACGAAGATGGCACATTTTGTGCTGTGTACTAAAGCCATCACTAGCGAGGAAACCACCGCCCTTGTTATGCGTGAGGTATTTCAGCATCATGGCCTCCTAGACAGTATTATCAGTGACCGAGGCCCGCAATTTGTCTCCAAATTTTGGCAGCATCTCTTCATGATGCTCAAGGTCTCCTGCAACCTCTCCTCCAGCTACCATCCTCAGACCGACGGGCAGGCGGAACGAACAAACCAAACGCTGGCGCAATATCTCTGGTGTTTCCTGAGTTATCAACAGGACGATTGGGCCAAGATTCTCCACTTTGCGGAGTTTGCGTATAATAATGCTATTCACTCCTCGACTCGGGTCTCCCCATTTTTCGCTTATATCGGTTTCTATCCTCGTTGGTCGGTGATCGATACTCCGGAGCTACCTACCAACCCTTGTGCCGAGGATCATTTGGAGAGGCTATGCAAGATCCAGATGGATCTCTCTACTCACCTTCGTCATGCTCAACACACACAGAAGACTTATGCGGATCGTCATCGAATTCCCTCCTCTTTTGCCATCGGAGATCGAGTATGGCTCTTACGTCGTCACATCAAGACTACTCGACCGTGCGACAAGTTGGATTATCGACGACTCGGTCTCTTCCGTATTACGGGTAAGATTAATGATGTCACCTTCCGCCTTGATCTCCCTCCGCAGCTTCAGATACATCCGGTTTTCCATTGTTCTCTTCTTGAATCTTATAAAGCAAACACCATTCCCGATCGTGTGACACCACCGCCGCCCCCGCTGGAGTTGGACGCCGGCCCGGAGTATGAAGTTGCTGCCATCCTCGATTCCAAACTTGTTCGCAACAAAATTTATTACTTGGTCGATTGGCTCAGTTATAGTGCGAGCGAATGTACTTGGGAACCCGTGGAACATGTTGCCAATGCTCAAGATCTTCTTGCTGATTTCCACCGAAAGTATTCGGACAAACCCGGTCCGCAATTAGCGCCGACTCGTTCCACTCGTCGTCTTTAAGGAGGAGATAGTGTCATGATATGGCAAGACTCGAACCCATGACCTTATGCTACATGGGTCGAGCTCTTACCATTAGACTATGAATTGTAATTTGTAGGATATTATTTTCATTTATGTGTTATCATAGAAAATTGATGTATATTCCAGATCTCTCTGGAACATTCTAGAAGCTTCAGGATTATTCCTAAAAACACTATAAAAGGAGGCAAAGGCATTGTTTTGAACCAAATTGGTTCAACACCAGTCTTAAGCCGATTTGTACTTATCTTTCATATAATATAAGAGCTGCTGTCATCATCCTATCTCTCTCTCTCCTCTTCTCACTTCCTCTCTCTTGGGAATCTTACGCAGTCCCATCCTCTTAGTACCAATAGTACTGCTCTTCTTAGTACTAATTCCATCTCTGCTTTAGTACTTTTCCTGACACTAGTAAGAGTTGGACGGTGGTCATCTTGACTAATGGTGAGAAGATCTCGTCATAGTCGACCCCATGTTCTTGTTTGAACCCTTTCGTGACAAGCCGAGCTTTGTACTTGGGTTTCTCTATGTCAGATACATATTTGTATTGGAAAACTCATTTGCAAGGTAGCGGCTTTCTTCCAGCTGGTAGTTCGACCAACTCCCATGTTTGATTCTTTTGAATCAAGTCCATTTCGGATTTCATGGCTTGGAGCCATGTTTCGGCGTCCGTTGCGGCCATAGCTTCTTCATGAGTGCTTGTTCGCCTACATCAGTGTAGTTGACATAGTCAAGGCCCGGTTGAAAAATCTCTGTTGGCCTTCGAGCTCATCCAGATCTCCTGGGTGCCGAGATAAGTGGTTTAGATTCTTCGATCGACTCGGTTGGACGATCGGTATTTGTTGAACCATTTGTGTCAGGAGTCTTGTTAGGTAACCCGCCCCCAAGTCGGGATTTCGGTGGTGTCACGTTGTCCACCCCTATGGACTTAGTCGACTCGGTTCGGTTGCTCACCGGAAAATAGCATTCGGCCACAACCGAGCCTTAAATAACGAATGGAAACAAACTCGGTTCGGTTGCTGAGTGGAAAATAGCACTCGGCCACAACCGAGCCTTAAACAACGAATGGAAACAAACTAACAACTAGATGACATAGAATGTTAATGTGGAAAACCCTAAATGGGAAAAACCACGGGAGCCCACAGACTCCAACTATCACTATGAGAGGAGGAATACAATGTGAGACTCAGAAGCAACGACCTCGAGCTCTATGTCTTTGCTAATCGGCGGTTACAATAGAAAACTCGTTCTGTGTCTCTCTCTTTCTCCCTCACTCACTGTGTACACACTCTATCAACAACTCTCATCACACCTAAAGTGATTGGCCTAAGTCATATTTATACTTATATGACTTTAGGGCTATTTACAAATATAGCCTTGATGGGCTCACTATGAAACATATTTACACATATGTT
>NW_028230713.1:0-40297 GCF_043228905.1 Azolla caroliniana
AATCGGCGCGTTTTCTCCAGCACTCACTTTCTCTGTGGCCGTTTTTGCCATAGTACCAACATTCCGTTGCAGTCTTCTCTTACCGTCTTCCGGTGCCGCCATGACTCCCCCTGCTCCCGAAGGGTCCGGAAGTGTTGACGGCACGTTCTTTGTGCCTTTGTTCCTGGTCTTGCCGACTGCCTCCATTGCGTGCCGATCCGCTTCCGTGTACAGCATCCGGCTGTCAATGGGTGCGCCAGTTGACGCACCGGCGTGGTTCTCCTCTACAAGGAGCATCGACTGTAAGTCGAAAAATGACGGCGTATTCTCCCTTGTACAAACCGCTATTCGGAATGCTCTGAAGTTAGACGCCAGGCCCCCAAGACAGACCTATACCATCTCGTCTTCCTCTACGGTAACGTTGGTAGAGGCAAGCGAGTCACAGATCTCTTTGATCCGGGCTGTGTAATCCGCCACCCACATGTCCTTCTGTCAGACATTGCTCAACTCCTATCGGAGTTGCAGCTTCCGGGTTGTAGTGCTCGCGGCGAAAACCTTCTTCAGGGGGAGAAGGTTTCCCCAAGCCTCCTTCGGCATCTTGGCGTTTCGGATGTGGCTCAACAACTGGTCTCCGACACTGGATGCGAAGCAGTACATCACTCTACTTGCCCATTGTTCCCACATTGGGAAATCCTTATGTGTCGCATCAGGTGTTGTTTCGTTCGCTCCTTCGACGAAACTCCAGTAGCCATGCCCAAGCAGGTACTGGTGCATCTTGTACGACCAAGATACGTAGTTGGATCTGTCGAGTTTCTCCACAGGGAGTGAGCTAGCCATTCCTCTATCCATCACTTCTCTGTCAGCTATTCTTACGACCTGTTAGGGTTTGCTTTCAAGCGTTTGTCGGTTGCAGAGGTTCTCAACCCTCGCGCTCTGATACCATGAAAACGATTACTTGGGGAAGCGTTAGAAAACAGAGAGAGCGGAACGTAAAAGCTATATTCAAAAACGATAAAAACACTTTGTTTATACAACTGTGCTCAGTAGCATTATTTATACAAGTCCTCGTGGGACTGACAGAAGTACTGCGTACTTCAATGCTCACACGAGTATTTGACACTTACTACGAGACTATAACTGCCTAGTAGTCTAAACTAATACTAGGCTTCTGGTTACCGATTGGATCCGACTAACCGGCTCCCTAGCTCACCGGCTCTGTTGCTTGCCAGCTCGGTTGCTCGTTGGCTTACCGATCCGTCTCGCTCACCGGCTTAGGCTTATCCAGCCTATCCAGCTCCAGTTGAGCTTGCCGCTCAACAATGGGCAAGTTTAGTGCCACTTGAAAATGGATATTGGTTTCTTGAAATAATTGTTTAGCAACATGGGGGTCAAGCACTTAGGGTGTCCTCTAACTCCCACACTCTTTGGTCTATGCATTGATAAACTTGAAGAAATAGTAAAAAATGCTACAAAAGAAGAATAATTAGATGATCCAAAACTCATGCACGAACTATACTCCCATATGTTGATGTTGTTTAAGTCTCATATACTTTGGATAATATGCAGCTCTTACTTGATGTATTGGACACACTGATGAAATAGAGAAAATCCAACATTTGTTTCTATGTAGACAATTGGGGGTAAAATTATCGACATCCTATCATGTCATGCTATTAGATCAAGTGCTCCGCCTCATAGATGTACAAGCCATGCACAGAGTAAATACAAAACACGAACAAGAGCAAAATTGTTTGATTTGGTTAGGTGCTCGATATTATGAAATGGTTTAAGAGATGACGAGTAAAAGATTGATTAGAGCTTTTAGGTGATGCAATGAACTATGTGATAATTGAGGATAGATTACTAGAGGCACTAATGAGGAAGTGTCAAAATTGGAAAACTACATTGCATATATTAACCCCCCAAAGTTGGCTTCGATACAAGGTAAAAATTCTAGAACGTACCAATCACATCTCACAACCCCAATTAGCCTTGGCTCTTGGAGAGCTTAAAGACTTCTTCGAACTCACTCACACAAACTAGGTGTTGAGGTGGCATCATGGCATCATCGCCCAAACATGAAGATATGTGAGGTATGTAATGAAAACCTCGCGGAGGATGAATAACACCTACTCATCACATGATCAACGTATAAGGTAATTCATGAGGAATGCAATGACTTGTTTAGGTGGTCATTATAATGGGTGTGTCATACTCAAATGTGCACCAAGAAGGGTGTGCATCATTTTCACATAGATAAATAGATAGAGAGAGAGAGAGAGCTATCTGGAGAGAGAGTCCAGATGGATGTAGCTCAGTTGGTAAGGTTGCCCAATGGAGACCAGGTGGTCATGGGTTCAACCCCTACATTCCACAGTGGCATCTAGTGAAATAGAGATATATATGAAGTATATAATAGAGAGGTGAGAAAATTGGGTTTCGATCCCAAGACATAGTGCTTGTAGTGTTATCGACTTACCACTAGGGTAAGCTAATTACGATAAAGAGAGAGAATTAGAATTAGAATTTTTATCGTCCATAAAGAGGCCAATTTTGACCTATGGGACTAGAGTACATGTGTTCTTGATATATGTCTCCTTCCTAAGAAGGGGTATTCATACGTTGAAGCACAAAGCCTCTATGTGTTAGTAAAGCATACACATATGAGCTCAACCTTCTAGGTGGTGTCTTAAGTATGGCACTTAAGTTATCACTCCCTCTTAGTATGTCAACATATCTTGAATGAATTGCACTATATGTCGAGCATGGGAAGAGCAAGTGACATTCATCCTCTACCATGCCTTCATTGCATACTTTACATGTCTTCAAATTCGTTACATTTTGATACCATGATGCAACTTCAATACCTAACTTGTGAGATCGAGTGCGAAGTAGTGTAAGGGCTCTACGAGCATTACTACTCATATTGGTAATGAGATAAGGTTGGATATGATCAATAGACATTCTTGCTTTATATTGAGACCAACATTCAGGGTTGATATTTGCAATGTAGTATTCTAGGTTTGTCCTCTTAGCATCCTCCCACTTCATCCTTAATGATTCCACCAACCTTTCCTCAATCATTACATACTCCATAGCATTGCTCGAAAGCTCTAAAAGATCATCCACACCCCATCTTCTAAACCATTTCCTTATGTCAACAACCCAACCGGATGAGAGAATCTTACTTTTATGATTCTTTTGTAGCTTACCTCCAACATTCCAAGCAAGATGTGGTAATAGATGATTCGGCATATTCTTTACTTTTGTAATGTATTTATATACTCTTTGGAGTACCAATAGTTCTATGGGTCGAACACCCGTTTCCAAGAGCATAACTTGGTAAGAGGTAGTGCATTTAACTCCTAATTGCCTCCTTAAAAACATCTTTTGAATTTTCTCAATCTCGTTCCATGCATTAAGAGAGATGGTGCCACCCCATACTTCTACTCCATAAAGCAATACTTGAGTTACCATGGCATTGAACAACATTAGTTTTACTTCCCATCCACAAGTATCACTTTGGTTGCATTGGTTCTCCAAAAGGTAATACGATTTCCAACCGGCTTGGAGTCTAGAATCAAAGCATGTACTCCATTTATTTGTGGGGGGTACATCAATACCAAGATATTTAAAGCTTTGAACAAATTGTATATGTTCACCTTTATATGTGAGCATAGGGTAATGATGAGGTTGGATGGTTTGCACTACCATCATTTTTGTTTTCTCCACATTCACTGCTAGTCATTATGGCAAAATTCTTCTAATACCCCAACTTAGTAAATGTTGCATACTATCAACATCATATGAGAAGAGTACCACATCATCTGCATATAGAAGCAATAAGATAACATGTTGCATCAAATTGGGTCCATTCAATCCTTCTTCTCTTGCAACCTTATTCACCACTTCTTCTAATTTATCAATACATAAGCCAAAGAGTGTGGGTGATAGTGGACATCCTTGCTTGACCCCCATGTTACTTAAGAAGTGCTTTAAGAATTCACTATCCATTTTTGGTTGGCATTTAACTTGTTCATATAGGCGTGCAACCGCAACTCGGTATGCTAATGGCATGTCAATGTATACCATTCTATTCCAAAGCTCACTTCGTGGTACGGTATCAAAAGCTTTCTTGAAATCAACAAAACAACAATAAAGTGTTTTTCCTTGTAGTCAACTCTCTTTCATGATTACTCTTAATGTGACCAAATGATCCACGGTGGACTGTTTTGGTCTAAATCTGGCTTGCCCAAGTGCTCTTTTGCTTGTACTCTCATCCCATGTGCTTATCTTTTGCTCCATAATAGTGCTATATAATTTAGCAATAGTTGAGCTCACCATGATTGTACGATAATTTGATACTTGATTCCTATCTCTGGCTTTAAATATTGGTTTAATCCAATTCATAAGCCAATCATTTGGAAATCCTTGTTTTATAGTTTGCTCTAAATTTGTCATTATCCAATGACGAGTGTGTGCCATTGTCCATTTTAAAAGCTCACTTGAGACGTAGGTTGAATCTACTACTTTCCCACTTGCCATCTTCTTTATTCCCTTATTGACATCATCAATATCGATACATGTAGTGCATGGAGTTTCAATTTTCTCAACCATAGGAGCCACACCTTCATGCATATATAACCTTTATACATAGTCTAGCATATCTTCATTTGTAAAGTGACCTTTCACATCTTCTTTCTTACCCTTGAGTTGTCCCCATGCTAATTTTGGTTTGAGGTTAAACAAGTTTTTCTTTTTCATCTCTTGCATTTGGAAATATCTTCTTTTCTTTCTCCTCAGTACTTTCTTTTATATGTGCCATGCAACAATCTTTTCATTCCCCCCTTCTATGAACTTAAACCATTTGAGATACATCTTACATTCATCGTCGAACCAAGAATTACATGGAAAACTACACGCCTTATGCCCACCCACATGTCTCTTAAAGCATTGATATCCAACCTTAAGGATTATATCCTTCAAATGTTGCCAATTTTCTTTAACAGCGTTGCTTAGAGAAAATTTTAACAAATGGTTCTCCACTTCCTTTGCATACATCTTAGCTTTTTCGTAGCAAGGTCGGATGATACATCTCTTTTCGTCTTTCACTCCATGACATCTAGTGGAATGTAGAATTGCAAGCTCTAAGTACAATGGCTTGTGGTCTGAGCCCGGAGATAGAGAACCAACTTTAAACACACTCACCAATGATAGATCACATGCCAACATTAATGCATAATCAACCACACTTCCTCCACCCGAGGATGGTAAACATGTGAGCACATTTGTCAATGGGAATGCCTTTATACCATTTAGGATAATCAAGTTTGTGCAATTTCGCATATGTATCAAAAGTTTTCCATAATCAGACATGACACAATCCTCTGAGTCACGCACTAGACAATGTTCTACTACATTTTTGTCAAATGTCTCCACATTTTGGAAATTTCCAACTCTTGCATTGAAGTCTCCCATAATTAAAACTTTACCAAGCATCTCAAATGAAAGTATATCATGGCATAATTCTGTAAAAGGATCATCACAATCTAACCCAAACCTACTATAGTAGTTTGAGTCTTTGTGAGGAATGTAACATGCAAATATATACAACTTCTCTTTCCCCAAAGTCACCTCTATCCATATGTATCTCTTATAGTCATCATATTTGCATACTTTGATAGAATTATCTAAACTCTCATGGTAGATACATGATATCCCGGCACACCCAATATTCCCTTTGGAGTGAGGCCATATCGATTTTATGAGGTAACCGTCTATTTTAGGTATACGTTTTGCCTCATGCTCCCATGCTTAAGCCAAAAATATAATATCCATACCTTGAGCTACATCATTGAGTCCTAAACCCTTATTCCATGGATATCCTCTACAATTCCAAAACATTACTTTCAATCGTGAAGCACTTATGGTCCCATAGGCCATTGCTTGCTATGCATTTTGATTTGCTTTCTGAGATGCATATGCTTGCCTTCTACATTCATGCTCTTGTGGAGTTCTATCCTCCGTTACAAAAAAACTTGTCCCTTTTAAGTACACCTTACTACTATCTAGAATCATTGCCCTTCTACGTTCATCGAGGATTGTACAAACAATAGCTCATGATGTCTTTCCCTCTAGTTGCTTTTTGCCAACCCTATGTGCGGCATATACAATACATCTCGCATAGCAAAGTGATCTTCAAAGAATTTTGTAATATTTTGTCCAAGAGATAATGCATTCTCTATTTCATTCTCTTGCATACCTCTAATGACAATATTATGCTTTCTTCTTTCGATTTCATATTGCTCCTTTGCATCTAACACATCCATGGTATTAGAATGTCTTTGCGTGATTTTTGGTGTTTCTTTCGAGAGAACATCTTTCCACCTTGGCATGATCACATCTTCCTTCCCTTCAATTGTAGATTTTATTTCGGCATTTGCCTTCACTAAAATCTCTTTTTCTGCTTCAAGACTCAATATTTTTCTTTCTATTTCAAGCATCCTATTATCTTGCATTTGAATAGTCGTGTTCTTCATTGCATGTAGTTCTTCACGCAAAGCTTTAATCTCTAACTTTTGCATTTCTAGTGTACGTTGAAGAGTTCATTCCCTCTCCTTGCAAACATAAATTTCGCTTTGCATATGCATCACTATCTCTTGCAATGAGATATACATAGTTGCGATCTTTTCCATTGACAAAGAATGCATTTGATTGTTTGGGCTTTCAATCACATGATCATTGGCTTTTATTCCTCTTGGCATATTTACTATTAATAAAATGATAGAAGAAGTAGAATGTACCTTTCAATCGATTTAGGGTTTCAAAATCTATCTTGAGTTTGAGAGAGAGAGTTTTTTACCACATAATAGCAACGAACCTTCTGTGGAAGGAGTCTGAGACAATATAACTTCTATTGATTTAGTTCCATATGTCGAAATTGGCCTCCTTGTGAATGATATAAATAGATCTATTCTATTCTATTTTATTCTATTCAATAGCCTCTCTTTTTCTTTGGTAAAAGCACACAATTATATTAATTGTATATAAAATCCACTTAGTTACAACACTTCTTAGTCTCCTCTACCTATCATATGCCTATGTAGGGAGAGGGACGTTTTGTAATGCTATTAAAAAACCGGAATATGAATTTGAGGAAATGATCCCGACATGTTCTAACATCCAAAATTTCCACATGAGAATACCTTTAAGCTTCTTTATATAGGCTTTCACCCCATGTCTATTATCAAACATAAAAGCATTACCATATTCCAATTGTGTTGTAGACCCCAATAATGAAAAAATTGGAACAATATCTCCATCTCATCATTTGAACCATTTTGAACATATTGAGAAAAAACCCATTGTTGAGTTCTACACGCTATAGGACATTTAATGAACCTATGTGTACTATCCTCCAATGGAACGGTGCAAAGGACCCTAGTCCTCGTCTCTTTAAGGCAAAACCTAATGGGAGCCCACCAATCATGACTCTCCATATGAAATGGTAGATGGGAATGCCAACTACCTTGTAATAGTTTCCACCACCTTGCATTTGACTTACATACATTCAATAGACTCTCTCTCTCTCTCTCTCTCTCTCTCTCTCTCTCTCACACACACACACACAAACACAAAGTCACATCTCCATCGGAACATTCATTGGTAAAGTTCTTGAAGATCGAGAGCCACTACTTATTTTCAAATGTACTACTTCTTCTACTACTACTACTACTACTACTTGAGGAAATTGAGGAAATGTAGCATTTATGAATCCTTGGTAACTAATGGGAAAGTAGCTTCATTTTGGAGCAAAAAGAAATGTTAACATTTATGAAAATTGTGGGTCTCATTGGTCATAATTTTAACCTCTAAAGACAAATAAAATCTATCTCTCTTCTCTGTCTCTGTCTCTGTCTCTGTCTCTCTCTCTCTCTCTTTTACGTGCTGGTAACTCGGTGGCTTCTCTCTCTCTCTCTCTCTCTCTCTCTCTCTCACAGAGTATGTATATTATGGCCATTATCCACATTGAAGGAGCAGAAACGGGCCACGTTTGTATTTGCTCAGGAGCCTATTGTAATTAATGGCTGCCCCTTCTGCAGAGAGCAATCCCTCCTCTGATGTTTCTCCTCCTCCTCCTCCTCCTCCTCCACAAAACCCTACCTTCCCTATACAGTATACTCAACTTTTTATCAATGGTCAGTTTGTGGATTCAGTTTCAGGTAACAAATTTATGCCACCATCCCCTCCCATCTCTCTCTCTGTATGTTTGTGTGTAACATATGAATGTGTATGCATTTACTAAAAAGTATGAATTTACGTATTTTTTGTGTATGTATGTGTAGAAGTATGTTAGCATTAGAAAAGTATGCATTCATGTTCGTGTTCTCTGTCTGTGTATGCTTATGTATGTGTGTGTGAAAGAGAGAGTAGTTTGCTCAATCTCCTTGGCCTAAACATAATTTGGATTCATTACTTCCTTTTCCCCTTGTTTTTATGACTAAGATGATTTACCTCTTAACACTAAACATCCTGTGGATTGAGTTCACCTTGTTTTCCCTTGGTTTCCTTTCACATTCTTTGCTTGTAGTAGCTTATTTTTGTGTACTTTATCATTGATGACTAAAGTGAATTTTTTCCCTCTTTCCGGTAGTTCCTCATTTGTTCTTAGTTACTTTGTCAAGATGGGTTGTATGATTGTTAAAAATTATGGATGATGATAAAAAGCAGAATTTTGATGAGAAGTTAGTAATCAATATGCTAATCAATCAGCATTAAAACACATAATCCATAATCTAAATTTTGTTCTTTCAAATTTCAACACCATAGTCTTAATCTAGATTATATGAAACTCCAATATATTTGAATTTACTATTATGGAAATCCCTAGCTGTAAGAGTTTCTATGATTGGGAATGACTCACCGAAAGGAAACAGTCATATAGTGTGAAAAGTTGTCCATAGAAACTTTAGGTTCTTTAAATAGTAATAAATAAAGTAATAAATAAACATATATATACATACATATATAGGTTCTTTTTATATAGCTTGAGACCTTGTCTATCTATATTAAGGGATTTGATCCCTTTAATCTAGGGCAACATTCGTTGAATTATGGCACATCTAATTCTTGCTGCCATTTGAGGATTTTATGTATATTAACCTACATGATGTCATCCTTTGATTTCCTGCATCAAGATGGGCACTAATTGTATGATTGTGATGGATCATCTTGCGCCGTTTCTTCAAATTGCTCATTAAGATGAGTGTCGCAGTTGAATAATATTGAGATAACTGATCGCAAGATCCTCATTTTTTTCCATCAATCTCTCTTGCACAGGAAAGACATTTGAGACACGTGATCCGCGTTCTGGTGATGTGATTGCAAACATTGCCGAAGCTGACAAAGAGGATGTCGATATTGCTGTGAAAGCCGCCAGAAAGGCTTTTGATGAAGGGCCATGGCCTCGCATGTCTGGATACGTATGAGTACTACTATTAAATTGTACTCATACCTTGCTAAGCATCTTATATAGTTGAGGTTCTTTCTAAGTTTTGATCTCTAGCTGTTTATTATACATGCTTTCATCATGGAGTGTTTGCATTTCGTTTTAAAATGGATCAGGCCAGAGGAAAGATTCTTCAAAAGTTTGCCGACCTTATGGAACAAAATGAGGACGAGTTGGCCTATCTAGAAACAATAGACAATGGGAAACCCCTGTTTATGTCCAAGTATGTGGATGTTCAGTTCTCTGTCCAGCACCTTCGGATCACAGCAGGTATGAATGGTAGAAGACATTTTAAGAGGGAATTGTCATAATGGTTATTTATGCATGAATGGGATATGTTGGTGATTGTAAGCTGATTTTTGAGTCGCTTCATATTTTTGATAATTATTGAAAGCTATTATTATGGAACATATGGAAATGTTGTTGATATGCATGTTTTTGCAGAACACATGGGGGTTTTGTTGATGTTTATGCTGATTCTGAGTTTTTTAAGATATTGATAACTATATAAAGAGAATCTTTTCTATATGTATGCTGATTTTGAATGGCAGTAACATATTGGTAACGGTTTGGAAAAGCTTTGTTTGCTGAACATATGGGAGTATCATGGATATGTGTATGCTGAACATATGGGAGTATCTTATTTTTTGCAACTATATTTCAGGCTGGGCAGATAAGATCAGTGGGAGCACATTCAAGCTTAATGGGCCTTTCCATGGTATCTCTCTCTATGAGCCAATTGGTGTAACTGGGGCCATCATTCCATGGAACTTTCCAATGATTATGTTTATGGTTAAGGCTGCTCCTGCTCTTGCTGCTGGTAACACACTCATCATCAAACCAGCTGAGCAGACACCCTTTACAGCCCTCTACTTGGCAGCTCTTGCCAAGAAGGTTTGTGTCTGTTTCACACTACATTTTCCAGTTTTTAAATGGTGTTGGGTACAAAAAAAGGTGTCCTCATTCACAGAAGGCGGTGCTCACTAATATATTTACATTAAGGAAAGAATATCTGATAAGGCATGTATACCTTCAATTCTACACTCCAATGATTTTTATGTATTTCTCATCATCTCCTCTTATTTCATCATGCTTGGAAACTTGACTGACTGGTAACAATCGGCAACAGTTCAGTTTGGTTCGAACCACGAAAGCATAGCTTAACAGTAAAAACGGTTTGGTTTGTTAGGTTTAGGTTCAAGTTTTTTTTTAATGGTTTCGGTTTGGGGATTGAACGGTTCGGTTTGGTTTTAACAGTTTGAAACTGCGGTTTAACGTTTTGATGGTTTTTTTTTTTAAATTAATTAATTAATTAATTTTTTAAACAAACTTTTCATTTTTAAGCCTAGTTCTCACATTTTAGGAAAAATCTTTAAAATTTTTGAAAATTAAAAATTTGAAATAATTAACAATTTTAAAAATTAAAAATTTAAAGTTTGACCTAAGTTGAAAACCGAAACCGAACCATGAAACCACAGTTTAATGGTTTGGATTTTTACCTAACGGTTTTGGTTTAACAGTTTCGTGGTTCGGTTCAGTTCACGTTTCAAAAATTTTAAACAGTTCAGTTTGGACATTCTTGAACCAAACCATTGCCGATTGTTACTGACTGGTGAAAAAGTTTCTCACCTAATCACTGCATTTTAATGTAGATAATAAGTTAATAATCTCGAATATACTGTTTGCACAGAATCATTCTACAGTTTGTATCTAATGAATTTTGAACCTTCTCTCTTGTGGTTATCATTGTTCGATTCATAGTGCATCATTCCTCCTCTTTCAAACATTCATATCAAGTATCCATAGCAAGCAAACAATAATATGTCTAGACTCAACATGTTGCATGCTCACTCAACTTTGACTGTAGAACCTTTTTCTTCTGCGTATCTTTTTTCCTTCATTGTGCCATTTTATGATTTGTGTATCCTTTGTAACTGTATCTTATGTATTGTTTGTAGGCTGGGGTGCCAGATGGCGTCTTAAATGTTCTACCTGGCTTCGGGGAGACCGCAGGAGCTGCGATTTCAGGCCATATGGACATAGACAAGGTAACAAACAAACAATACCATATGGTCAAATAGCTAATCTGTTTTAGAAACCCGCCCTTTTCTATCTTTGTAGGTTGCCTTTACTGGGTCCACAGAGGTGGGTAGGCTCATTATGGAAGCAGCTGCTAAGAGTAACTTGAAACCGGTCACCCTAGAGCTCGGAGGTAAATCACCCTTGATCATCTGTGAAGATGCTGATCTGGATGTTGCGGTCGACATTGCCAGCTTTGGAATCTTCTTCAATATGGCAAGAACTCCACTATTATTTATTCTACATCCATCTGAAGAGTCTGGGGGTTTTGTACACAGTGTGTATATTATAAACATTAATATGGTGTAGGACTTATAATTCTTGAGAAATGTTGTTTGGAAGTTAAAACCCAGCTTTGCCAATAGGATTGGTATTGGGACAAGCAATAACATCTGATTTGCTGGCATCAACTGTAGCATGATTTTGTCTTTAACAAAAACAAATTGATGGGGAAAAATGGAAGGCCTCAGGAAAACAAATGAAATTTGAATAAAATTAAATGAAGTCTAAAGATAGAAGATAAAATATGAAGGAAAAGAATGAAATGAAAATGGAGGGAAAAGGAACTTTTAAATATGAATAAAGAAAAGGAAAAGAGAAATTTGAAGAAAGAAAATGAAAATTGACGGCAGAAATAAAAAATTGGAATCCAAAGATAGAGCATGTAATTTGTTGTTATCATTTTCCTCAACCGTTAAGAGCACAAATCAGTGGGAAATGAAGATGGTCGTTATGTGGACAGGGGCAATGTTGTGCCGCAGGAAGCAGGGTATTTGTACAAGAGAATGTCTATGAGGCTTTTTGCAAAAAGGCTGTGGAAAAGGCAAAGAGTTGCGTGGTTGGCGATCCATTCAAATCTGGAGTGGAGCATGGACCAATTGTAAGTGTGTATTTTTTGAATTCTTTTTATGTTGGAACATAAACAAAAGAAATAAATAAAGAACATTCATTATCAATCATTTTAATAGATGCGCGTAAACTTCGATATCAGAGTTCTTTCAATCACTTCAAAAATGAATATAGCCTTTAAGTTTCTATCTATCACTTGGAACCCAAGAAAAAGAAAGACTATAATCAGGTGGCACTTGAAAAGAGAATACAGTTTGTGAAGTATCTAGCAACCACTTAGACAAAAAATGCTACCAATCACTTAGGATTTTACAAAGATATAATGAATAGAACTGCTTGAAAAGTGGCTATAAGCAATGTCACATGAGATTCAGTTCTGATGCTTGAAAAGTGGATATAACCTAATGATGCCTCTTCTTATGACTTTTCTTCTAAACTTTATTATTACCAAAGAATCTCAATCTTGTTTGTTTATGGAACTTCACCACCTCATGACATTGCTATATTGTTTGAAACTTCTTTTATCCTTATTCTTTCCCTTGGGTGAAAATATTGTTTGAAAATTATTTTGTTGGAATCAGACTCTTACTAATTTAATCAATAGATTAACATCTCTTGTATATATTTAGAGAGAGAGAGAAATTAAAATCTCTTGAGTTCTAGCAAGAAAAGTCCCTTGCATCATTGGTTTTTGCATTCCATGATCTTGTGTTGCAGGCCAAATTCTTGTTTGAAGAGGCAGTGGTATCCCTTATTTCATAAAAAAATACCACAATGGAAAACATAGTGATCTGCTGATTCCACTCCCAATGTCACATTCTTCATCTGATTCCACTCCCCATGTTAATATAATCTCTTTGTGACATCAACCTCTGTGAGCGATTTAAAAACCATTTAATGGGAAAAGAAAGATGTTCGTGCCTTTTTGCTAAAATACTGTTTGTCGGGTGCTAGGTGGATGAAACGCAATTCAACAAAGTATTGAGTTATATTGAGAGTGGCAAAGCCGAGGGTGCTAAATTATTGACTGGGGGAAACAGAATTGGGGACAAAGGCTATTACATAGAACCAACCATCTTTGGAGATGTCAAAGTACAATAAAATAAGCTTTCTTCTGGAACATCCCATGTTCTTCTCTTTCTAATTTGTTAATTTTGTTTTGTTATTTTTACTTATTCCTTGTGTCCCTTTCTTTTCTGGTCTAAAAAGAGTGTATTTTGAACTGATTTGATCCTTGTAGGATGACATGAAGATCTGCCAGGATGAAATTTTTGGGCCAGTTATGTCTGTTCTAAAGTATAAGTAAGAGAACTTCCATGTAATTTCTTATGATGTCTTTTTGTTTTAATGCATTGAAACTTGGATGATCATTTCCACTGCATTTTAGTTATCTGGTTTTTTAGGACCTTTGATGCAATGAGATTTGTTGATGCATATTCATTTCTTGGCATTTTTTACAACCTTTTGATGGTGGCATAGGATCGAGCATATGATTTTCTTGGTTTATATTTTATTATGGCATTCAATGATATGAATATTATCCATTCTTTTCTTGGATTTTCTCTTATTAGGACCTTCGATGATGATATTACCCATGCATTTTCTTGGCGTTTCTTACAATGACCATTTGATGATGAGCTTGCATTATTTTGCACATATGTTTATCTTGGCATTGTCTAAGAGTCTTTTGATGATTGAGATGATATGTGCATGTATGCTTTTTCTTGGGGGCTTTTGCTAGCACTTTGGATGAGGCAATAAAGAGGTCCAACGACACCACATATGGACTAGCCGCAGGGATCGTGACGAAGAACATTGACACTGCGAATAGGCTGTCAAGGTCGATTAAGGCTGGGACAGTGTGGATCAATTGTTACCACGTCTATGATGTTGCACTGCCTTTCGGTGGATATCGAATGAGTGGGTTCGGCAGAGAGCATGGTATTCATGCCATTCTTAACTATATGCAACCCAAGGCTGTAATCACTCCTCTCCATGATTCCCCTTGGCTGTAACTACTTGTGCAAAACTTAGTATAGTTTCATTCCATTGTTTTGCATAGCACCTTTCTTTTATTAACCGATCTTATTGAATCCTAGGGAAGAAAATCAGTGTTCCTTGTTTTTTTTGTGCTCTTATGTATGTCCGATATATTTATGTATATTCTATGAATGTTGATTCACATCACTTTTGAATTTAACTAGGGATTTTACACCATTTCAAATTTAGTGCCTTCAAAATTGGGATTTATAGGTGGTGATTTTATTTAATTTTCTAGTCCATGGAATGATTTTCCTCACATTGAGTGCAACATTTTGTATCCAAAAATTGGGAATCATTTATGTTCTTTTATTGAGTGTTTGGTGTAATGTTTCCAAATATAAGAGGTTCAACAACATTGTATTAGGAATTTTGTTGCATGTATTTTATCCTCCAATTTTTTAGATACCCACTCACTAAGTTTGACGTGAGAGATTTCCACCCTATTAGATATCTAAGGTGACAAGTTACAACTAATCATACAATGATGTCCTATCCTTCTTGACCACCTTAACCCTAACACATATTGTTTTGTATACATAAAATGAGGACAAATGTGTGATATTACTCTCAACCTTGAAGCATTTGAAAACATTTTTTATATATGTTTTGTCTTACTAATATTTTCATGATTAAGTGTCAAAAACACGACATAGGCATCTATGAGAGCTTGAACAATACATGGTTTCTCTAATGGTAACCTCAATCCAAGCAATTTTTGCTCCACAACCATATTGTGTAATTTGACAAGAATAAGATGTGTCCCAATATTGAGTAGTAGGGGACTAACTAGGCATCCATGTCTAATTGATTTGCAAATAGAAATAGGTTGGGTTACTCCTCCAATAAACACCATATGTGAAACAAAATTCACCCCTAATGTGTATATCAACTTAGATGTATGATCACCAAAACTATATGAGACATTAATTAATTTATAAACAACAAATCCAATTTATCATATGCCTGTCAAGATCCACTTGTAAAACACTAATTCTTATTTAGTTTCTTTTGCATAACCAATTGTCATTTGAACATTCAAAATGTTATGTAAAATATCTCTTCTTGATAAGAACTTATATTTAGGATTATGAATTATAGAAGGCAAAAATGTAATCCATTGGCCATCACTAAATCTTGTACATTACCCCCATAATGGAAATAGGTCTCCATTGAACAAAGCAAACTAGAGAAGGGACCTTTAGCCAAAGCTTATCAAACCAATCTTCCAAGGATGAGGCATTTCCCCTTATTGTAAAAGGCTCCTTTACCTTAATAAAGAGTTCATTTGTTAATACATCCTACCGAGGACTCTTATCATTAGCAAGATGTGACATGACCATAGTTCCTAATATTCGCGTACGTCCAATTTACTGGACGTACGCGAACGTTTGCAAACGTACGCGTATGATACGCGATATTCGTTTGGCTTTTTTTTTTTTTTTGACTTTTTTTTGGGTTTTTTTTTTTTGATATTCATAATATTTTGTGAATAGAAGTGACATCTGACATACATACACACACACTCTCTCTCTCTCACACGAGAACTGACAGATTTTCTCTCTCTACAAAATCTAGATATCTAATATACATATTACATACTCCCTCACACAGACAAAACCCATAGCTCCTCTCTCTCTCTCTCTCTCTCTAGAGTCTAGATATACACTCAATCACTGTCTCCTCACACATGCAAAACAGGGCTTCTCTCTCTAGACCACACACTCTCTCTCTCTCTCTCTCTCTCTCTCTCCCCCTCACACACACACACACTATGTACACCATATACACCATATGTATATATAATATATCTATGTACCGCGTATGGATTTCAATCATACTTGGAGCCTTTTCACGTATGAGTATGATACGAATATTGGCGTTTGAGTATGACACGAATGGGACGTATGGCTAGAACTATGGACATGACATGTCCCACCTCATCCTTTGAAATATCAACATTGTGCGATACATGGTTTTTTGCACCTTCGAAAAAAACATATTTATCCTTTTCATTATCATCATCAATACACTTGTACATATTGTATATTTCACATATTTCTTCACAATTTCTTGAGGATTGAAACACATCATACCAACCTCCACTAACATTACAACATTATGTCTTTTATGTGATTCATGAAGATCATGAACAAATTATTTGATTGACAATTAGCATCTCCACTTCTTTTCTTAGATGATGTGGTCTACCTTGTTGATAATTTTTCATTGTAAGATCATGTATTGAAAAAATTAATATCTCTTAATATCCCATCAACTGTGCATCACTTTCCCAATAAATTAACAATCTTACATTTATCAAGAAGATTAACTGTGAGACTTAATTTCTTTCTCATTCTAAAGGCATGATGAATTCCATAAAATCTAGTTAACTTGCAAACATTCGTAACAAATACTTCCCATGTTTCATACCCATTAAACTGAATATGATAAGCAAAAATATAAGCACGTGGTTGTTATATGAAATGTAAATCATTCGACTATGTTGTCTTGGTCATATTTTGTGTGTATAGATTGTATATACGTTATGTATGCGTATGAGTTTTATGACTCTATTGCGTATTACATATGTTATTACATTATTTGCAATTGATATTATATAAGTGTAATATGTGACGTGTGTCATACATGTATGAAGTCAATACCTCAATTCCGTATTGCATAGACTTTTATTTTTTGGATGTTGGGTGTGTGTAGAGTTCACAAGCCTCGATTACTTATCTCGATTACATCGTCATTGGTTTATGTTTTTGTTAATGATTCTTTAATATATATATATATGTATATGTATATGTATGATCACATGTATATGTATGTTATCTTATACATGTCGTAAATATGTAATATATATGTTAGGAATATGTTACATTATATTAGCATGTCAAATGGTGTCCTTTTTTAGGTTAGGATCATGGTGGTCATTATCAATCAGCAACGGTTCAACTTAAACCGAATTGAACCACGAATACGTGGCTTAACGGCTTAACCGTTTAAACAGTTCAATTCGTTTCAGTTTGAGCCTTTATCTACTTAATGGTTTCTCGTTTAAATAGTTTGAAACCGTGGTTCAAACGGTTTGAGAGTTTAGGATTGACCTTGATCATTTTTTAAATATTCTTTTGAACTTTTTAAGCCTAATTATAATATTTTAAGAAAAAACTTTAAATTTTGAAATATATAATTTTTTAAATTAAAATGTGAAAATTTGAATTTTGACCTAACTTGAAAACTGAAATTGAACCACAAACCGTGGTTTTTACGGTTTGAGAATCTCTAAAACCGTTTGGTTTGAGCTTGATTTTTTGTAACAATTTGATTAAATGGTTTCGGTTTAGTTTGGTTTAAGTTTCAAAATTTTTAAACAATTCAGTTTAAAATTATTTCAGTTGGACACTCTCGAACTGAACTGAACCATTGTCGATTGTTAGCGGTCATCTTCACATTTTTGTGGGGAAGGCATAGTCACCATCCTTTTTTAACAAAATATTTGCTATTACCCTTAGTTGTTGTATGTAACAATTAAGCAAGCATGGGCACAAGGATGTGCGTGCATGAAAGATGCCTCTAACACGTGGTCACACAACCATTCCTCACCTATTTGAGGGGTTAAGGGCAATTCATAAGGTGGCCTTTATGAAACTTGCATCCAATATCCCACACTCGTTGCATGATTACAAGGCCACCACGAGACCATCATTACAAATGGCATTCATGATGACCATGTAATAGGCCACATGGGCCAATTGCAAAAAAGAGGGTTAGTGCTGGCTTGGCCATTAGATTGCTTTCTTATTGTTTGCCGTTGTAATGACAAGACCTGAGGTTGGGTAATGTACGAGCATAGTTTTCTAGTCATAATGGGGCGAAATAAAATAGAAAAGGATTGGGGTGCAAACGTTTTTATCTCATAGAAATTAATATAAAAATTAATTAATTATATGACCATTTTGTTACCCATAGAGTCTTTGTGTGAAAGGCATTGTTGTAAGCATAGTATGTAAAATTCGTGTTTGTCTACCATATCATTCGTTTTCCTACGTTGGAAAACGAACACGAATGATATTCAAATATTCGTGTGTTTTTTTTTTTCCTTTTTTTTTTGTTTTTTCCCTCTTTTTTCCCCTTTCCCCCCTTTTCCTCGGGACATTAATGTAACGTTACGCTCTCCTCTCCTCTCCCACCTAGCCTCGAACGATTTGTTGCTTGAACGATCTGCATACCAACGAGATTCAACTATATTTAGGGTTAATAATAGGGTTTAAAGTTGTTTAAATTTTAGGTCATAGTATGTACTATGTAGTATGTGCTATGCAGTATAGAAATTTATATAATTGTTTTGTAATTTCTTTGAAATTTCTGTAATTTCTGTTATCTCTTTGTAATTTCTATCATTTTTGTAATTTCTTTATAAGTTTTGAAATTTCTATATCATTTCTTTGTGATTTTTGTAAATTTTCTTTTATTTGTTCTATAATTTCTGTAATTATTCTATAAAGCTTGTAATTGCTTTAATTTTTCTATAATTTCTATCATTTTGAAAATGAGAGCCTCACCAATGTGATGGCTTATCTTGATGATGATTTTGAAGATGAGGATGATGATTTTGAAGATGATGATATCACCTTGAATGAAGATTACGAATGTTCATTTTGATGTAACACCTCATTGAGAATATTTTTGAAGACTAGGCATTTTGGATAGTTGTTATTAGAATTTACGAAAAAAAACATATTGTTATTAAGAAGGTAATGTGTTTTTTTTTTGCAATTTAAAAAAAAAATTTACCATGAAAAAATCTTTACCTTATAGTAAATCATTTATCCAAAAGTATGATATTTATCATTCTTTGAGGGTGTTTACCATTCTCGACCACGAATGCACGAAAAAATGGTACGTATGGTTCATACTATGGTTGTAACTTGTAAGTGTATGTGTAATGCGCACAAGAGTGAGTAAGCAAGTTCATATGTGTATGAACACATGCACATGTTTGCGCATGTATGTAGTCTGTAGATATGAAAGAGTGTGAGTGAATTGTGTGTGTGAATGGATAGATGGATATGCACCCCTATGTATCTTATTGATGCATACCCTCATTGTACTATTTAACCCCATATGGTGCATGCATGAATGAAAAACAAAAAGTTCTATCTTTGACATCTCTCCCTCTCTCTCTGCTTCACGTTCAACCCCTTGGGAGGGGGGTGGAGCCATTCTAGGTTCCACCCGCCACCCCATTATCACATGGCAACAACCATTCATAAACAATTTTTTGGCGACAACAACGGCGAACCACCTTTGGAAGAAGACGATGAATTATACGCAGTGGCGGCAATGTGCGAGAGAGCGGTCCCTCACACTCAACCCCTATGGAGAGGGGTAGAACCATTCTAGGTCCCACCCCCTACCCCATTATCACATGGTGATAGCCACATTCAATATGATCAGCCCATTTGGTTAGCTCAAGTGTTTAATGTCTTTGTTCTTAAGTTTATGAGTTCAAATGTGACTAAGACCAAACAACAATATTGTTATTATGACTATAAAACATGTTTAAACTTTAGGTGTAAGTGCAATTCAGACTCTTCGTTATAATATATTAAATTCTTAGAATACATGTAGAATACATATGCTAAATATTCTAAATTGTTTTAAAATATATGTAGAGTACGTATTTTATAGATAAAATATGTTAAATACTTAGAATACATGCGCCATACTTTAAATACATGTAAAATACGTTAAAAATTTCTTAAAATTTAAAGTTTTTTAAGCAAATAGTAGTTGTTATGTTTTAACTTTTTGGAAATTTTAAATACTTGTTAAATATGTATAAATTATAATACGTCGAATACTTACAATACGTAAAATACTTAGAACACAAAATATATGAAATATTATACCATGGCAGTTCTAAAATGTAGAATATGGTCAGAATACTTCAATGTATTCTAAAATGTAGAATACATGTTATTTACAACTATGATTGGTGGGCATAAAGATTAAGTTTATTTTTACCATTTTTTCGTGTATAAACTATTCATGAGGCTAACAAACATGGTTGAGCATCTGGGAACTACCATGGAAAAAGTCAATATAAAGTTTAGGACAAGTCATTTATTTCTCACCCCCATGGTTTTTAAACACCTTTGTGTTACCATAGTTACTTGATTGTGAACCTCATCTAATACATCTAAAGGGGTCCTACGTGAGATCAAAATATTGATTAATGTTTTTACATGGATTTTTTTGCATCATGACATTTGTTATGCCTATTTGTTTGACCCTGTCCTATTTTTTGCCATATATCATATTTTTATGGCTCATAATAATGACCATCCAATGGCAACCTCTCAAGCAAAGGGGATTCAAGGAACTACTCTTGTGGCAATCCCAATTGAGGCATATTTTTTACAAATACAAAAAATTCTTAATTCTACCTTGAATGAGATTTCCGAACCCCCGCAATCTCATGGAGCTCTTGAAGCATGTGTCATTAGTATACAACAAGATGCTAATAGTTTGGACAAATGTCAAAGTAAACCATCATTTATCATCAAGCCATTTACGAGACAAAAAAATGGGAGAATCGAATAAGCAATCTACACGTGACTTGGCAGATAGGAGTCTCATTTTGAGCTCATTCCAAGTTGGATAGTACAATTTTTACAATCTCCACTTGTACCAAAGCAACACAAGCACTAGTGAGCCTCTCGAGGATTATGTTCACCATGCTATAACCCAAACTTAAAAATCGGGTTTGGAAGAGGATAGTTAATTGCTTGTTTTGTCAATGGATCGTTAATTCAGACCATCATTCAATAGTGCATAATAAGGATCCAAAATCCTTCAAAAGAGGTCATTGAAATTGTTCTTCATTGTCCACACACTTTGAAGAAGGACCATAATAAACCTGAATCAACCAGGACCAAGCAATCACAAATTGCTAGGAAAACACAGAAGACCTAACGAATTCCTGGATCGTGATTTTAAGTGACAAAATCAATTTTGTGTGTTTTGAAAAAAGAAGGGTCACACAAAAGAGCAATGTTGGAAGCTCCAACACAAAGAGCACAACAACAAACACAAAGTTGCAAACAATAAAGGTTAGATTCTTGAAGTTCTTGAGATCTATGCACATCATTGAAGTTATTGTAAATGTACTTTCCCTCACCATGTATTTGGACCCAATGATTTACTACATACAAATGGGTATATCAATGGATCTCCAATACCGTTCTTGTTTGGTTTTGGAAACTCACATAATTTCTTGACTAGTCGTTGGGTTTAGATATTGGTATTTCAATTCACCATATGTGATTACACCTATAAGGTGCACTTGGCTAATGGAATAGTGCAATACATCAACAAGGCGATTCATTCATTGGTAATTTACATAAATAGTTATGTAGAGTAAGTAGATTTCTATGTAATGAATCTTCATACCGCCAATGTAATATTGGGTTACCTTTGGTTCTTTAATAAAAATTCATCTTTATCTATTGATTGGGTTCACCATTCAATAACATTTATACTAAATGATTGTACCAAATTTATTCAATGTGTTAAAAAATAATCTCCTTATGTCATTTCCTTGCACTTCGCAGAATCACTTGTATGCATCAATGGAAAATTTCCTCCCATCGATCTCATTAGCCTAGAGTCCGAACCAATGTATACCCTTTTGGTGGGAAATCGGGTAATGGCAATTGTCAAACACCTTCGAGCTACTAACTTACTTCTAACTTGCTTAACTTTGTCAATTAGTGCTTAGTCTCTCTCTCTTTCTCTCTCTCTCTCTCTCTTCAAAAAAGATTTGTTTTATTTTTACTTTTGATGACTAAGTACACATCCCATTTTGTCGTAACTAATTGTATCATGGACCAAATTTGTTCTTAGAAGACGTTATTATATCTTTTTTTCTTTCTTTCTTTATGTGTATGGTCATTTCAGGTCAGAGAATTTGAAGGTATATCAGAAGTAACAATCAGCAACGTTTTAGTTTGAACGGAACTGAACCACGAAACCATGGCTTAACGGCTTAATGGTTTCAACAGTTCAGTTTGGTTTCAACAGTCAAAAACTGTGGTTTAAACGATTTTTTTTTAAAATTGTTTTTAAACAATCTTTTCATTTTTAGACCTTATTCTCACATTGTAGGAACATCTTTAAAATTTTAAAATAATGAAATATTGTAAATTTAAAAAATTAAACTTTGACCTAAGTTGAAAACCGAAACCAAACCACAAAACCGCGGTTTGTACGGTTTGAAAAATGTTTAACGGTTTCATGGTTTGGTTCAGGTTAAAGAAAAAAAAAACAGTTCGGTTCCAAACCGGTTCGGTTTGGACCCTCTCAAACCGGAACCGAACCGTTGCTGATTGTTAATGGGAAGAGGAGGGGGCTTTTCTTTCTTTCTTTCAAGAATCTAGTTAAAACCCAAAAGTAAGAGCAAATCTTTGCCTAATCATAATTTACAATATTCTTAAAAATAGCCTCTCGTCTCTCGTCTCTCTCTCTCTCTCTCAGGAGTCAGGTTTTAGTTAGGGTTTAGCAGTAGACGACGAAGAAACAGCTATGGATGATGGAAGTATTGACGCCTTGCGAGAGGTCCTGCAGGACATGTCCAACACTGTCGACCTCCTTTCATCAGGTTCCAAGAGTGGAGATGCTCTCATCCTCTTCCTGGAAGATGTCCTCCGAACCATAGAAGCTTGGGCCGCTAAATACAACGTAGGCCTTGAAGACACGGATATGGCGATGGAGTGTCCGAAGCCGTTTGTTCAGGATGCTGAAGGGGGAAGAAATGCTATGGCTTTTCAGGTGCCTGAAGTTGCCAGAAACAGTGGAGGTTACCAGGATGAAAGGACAAGAGACTTTGTGGATTATCAGGATTCTGAAAAAGTAAGAAACGATTTGGCTGAACACGACTCTGCAAAGTCAAGAAATGCAACTAATTTTGAAACAGGGACTTCTCCGCAGTATTCAAAACTTTATCTGGATACTGAGGCAGCGAGAAACAGTACTGTACCATTTCAGGCTTCTGAAGAAGCAAGAAACGCAATGGAGTATCCAAACACTTATCAGCATTCTCATGAAACAAGAGAAATTATGCAATATTCAAAAGCTTATCAGGATTCTGAAGCTAGAAATGGCACGGATTACCCTGAAAATGAAACAAGAAATCCAAATAGTCATGCGGATCTTCATCCTATTCCTAGCAGCTATGGAAACACTTTTTCCATGCTTAAGAATGATCATCATTCTAATATTACTTCTCGTGCTAGCTTAGCTGTTGATGCTTGCCAAACGATAGATCAGCTGGAATTGGCTCTTGATCTGGACCAAGATGTGCATGTGAATGTTAATGAATTGATGGATTTAGCTGATCAGAGAATAATGCACTCCAATGATGGAAATGAAAGTGAAGGAGAGAGCTTTTCATGGGAAGTTCATGAGCACAAAGGAGAGATTCAGTTTAGAGAGGAAAGGCAAGGTGCGTTTGGAGCAACAGAGCAAGAATTTTCTTTTCATGACAATAGAATGGATTGCATAAACCAATCATCATGTGAAATGCATGTGATCAAGGAAGATGATAGTGTGATTCAAAGGCAATCTCATTTAACGTCCAGTGTTGACTCAAGTAATCCTTGTGTGGAGAACATGATTTTCAAATGTGATAAAGATCATCTGGATTTTTCTTCACCTAGTCACATGCCAAAGAACCGTAAACTAGATATGGCATCTCATTACAATGTAAGGGCACAACCAAAGGCTTACGAAGGAAGAAGAGATGCAATGAATTCATCGGATTGGCTAGATAAAAGTAATGATAATGAAACCCATCATAATGTTATGGATTCTAATTTAAGGTGAGTTTTTGAGCTTTATGGAATGATCAATAAATATATTTCAGAGCTTTTATCTACAAACGATTCATTTCTGTTGCCTCACAGATGAAATCAGATATACTTCCTTTCAAGCCACTCAATCAAAAATTTGGACAATTCAAATTTTAAATCAAGGTTAGTTCTACATTAGGACGTACTGGTAATAGGTTGCCTCACAGATGAAATCAGATATACTTTCTTTCAAGCCACTCAAACAAATATTCACTCAATCAAAAATTTGGACAATTCAAATTCTAAAATCAAGGTTAGTTCTACATAAGCACGTACTGTTAGTAGGTCACCTGTGATAGGTAAGGTAATGTTTCAACATCCTAGTTCAGGGGTAATCTAGTTTTTTGGATGTGAAATTTAGTCTTGTGTGTCCA
Source organism: Azolla caroliniana (assembly GCF_043228905.1). NCBI lineage: Eukaryota > Viridiplantae > Streptophyta > Polypodiopsida > Salviniales > Salviniaceae > Azolla > Azolla caroliniana. Next base: position 24,753 of record NW_028230713.1, read on the forward strand.
AAATCTCAACATTACTCTTTTCATCAATTTCTCCTCTTGAAGTTCTACAGCCGAGTTCGTTGATTGTATATCACAACATTTCAGTGCTACTAGCTTAGTTTTATCAGGGGAAAAATCATTTGTTGCTGAGTAACAATGGATGAGTGCAAGATGAAAAGGCTAGGTGTATTTTGAAAAGTTGTGATCAAAAGAGTCCGTTGTCGCTATGAGAAATAGGATATGTAATCATGTCCTCTTCAGAGAGCATGTCTATCGCACTTGTCTTATATCAATTTTGAATATTTACTCTAAATAATCAAAGAAATATTGGAATATGCCTCAAAACACACTACATGAGAGGTCAATAGATATGTAGAGTGTGAGGAAAGTTCATCAAACCTTTCAATGTGCTATCCTAACCTCCAAGGAATTTCCACACAAGATGTCCCAACTCCGGCTTGAAAAACACTCATTCTAAATGTCTGAAAACCTTGCAAATGCCAGAAGAATAGATATTGTGGATTGACTACATGAGTAACTAATCATGTCTTTGACTATTCTTGTGAGAGAACCTGGATAGGACCATTGCGACTTGGTATGGTCTATTTGAGCACCTATCAAGCTCAGCCCTCCTAGGATGACCAGGCTGGTTAGGATAGCCCTTCGGTTGTGTCAAGGAGTGAGTGCTGTGTGAAGAGAGTTGATGCATTGTGAACATTTTTCCAGCCTGCATAAAAAGGAAAGACACATTGTTGTGAAATATATATATCCATAAGTTAATTTCTGTATCATTTTATGATGAAAACATTAAATAATATATACTTGGGCCTCAAAAACGATTCTCTGATTGTTTGGGATACATTCCTGTCTTTTGACAAGATCAGTAATTCATAATCATATGAGATAGCTGAGTATCATCCCCCCAAGGTTAACGCAGGGAATAAAAATAGAAATGTGCGACTCAAGCATCTTCATCACTATGGTTTTTTGGTGGGGTCAGTGTTATGTGTGAGGGAGGACAAGAAGATTTTAATATCATAGGAGCTATCATTCAATGATCCTCTTTCCAAGTTGCAAGTATGTAGTAATTGCTAACTTGTAAAAAGTTGAGCTCAATTTCATTTGTGTTATGTATTACATGAATCTTGCAACCTGATTTCGTTCCACCTTGCCAACTTTACAAGGTGAATATACATGATGATGACTTCAAGTTTGTTGCTGGGTGTCATTGATTGGAATGTTGTAATGACAATGTTAATGGGCCCAAAAAGTATGGCAATAATTTGTTGCACAGGTTTTACTACTAAAGCCAATGAAGTTTCTTTTCCAAAACCAAAAAGGGGGTCTAGCACGTAATATGGGATAATTGACACTCCTCTATATCCCTTCGCCTTTATTTGTCCCTGAATCGGAATAACAGGCGGCAATCTTGATGAATCACTGGCAAGAAGATACTTTGCACTTTTCTTTCCACTTTAAAGCAGCAATCTTTAACACCTGTTCATCCTTAAGTAAAGTTGCTAAACTCGTAAAAAGTTGAACTCAAATAGATTTGTGTCATGTAGTACATGAATCTTGCAACCTGATTTTGTTCCACTGTGCCAACTTTATGTCCATTATAGTTTCTCCACTTTTACAAGATGAATACATGTTGATGACTTCAAGTTTCTTGGTAGGTGTCATTGAATTGAAAAATCTTCAATGACAATGTTGAATGGACCCAATAAGTATGGCAGGAATGTTTTATAACACCTGTTCATCCATAAGTGAAGTAGCATTGCCTTATCTAGAAACCCCAACTACATTTCTTAAGACTACTTGCGTTATGAGGTTTTTTAAGAAGTTAGATCCCTGAAAAATCAAGCTGAAGAGAAATCAAGAAATTCAATTTGCTCTTCTGCTCCCAACAGATTAAAATCTTTAATACCGTAGATTGAACATTAGCACTTCTTTTAAATTACTGTATACATGGTTTTTTCCCAAGTTTAATGTCTTATTGTATAGAGAATTGATCATTGGTTTTCATTTGTTAACAACTCATAAAGAACATACAAATTATGAATTCCATCTGAGTTTCTAAAAAGTTTCAGATATTATGACAGGCTGGTGATATTATTCTCTCATGTTCGTGGCTTTATAAATGGCATTTATGGGGAGCAAAGTAAAATTACCTGATTACGGAACTCAAAGGTGCTGAACTGAATTAAAATCAAACTATCACTGGTCATATTATGTTAGAAGGGCACTGTTTTCAGTTGCATGAGTTATTCTTTTGACACTGTTCAATTTTCAGTTTGTGCGTTTTGTTTTCCATTAGTGGAAACAAATTATGTTTGTTGCTGGGAACTCTTTTAGCAACAGAATATTGACTTTTTGGGTTTGACAAAAGTGTTGTTTGGGAAGCATTGAACAAGAACTCCAGGTTGAAGCCCAAAAAGTATTACAGGTACAGCATTTTCAGCTTGACGGCTGGTAATTATTTGCACTTCCCTAAATCTTTATTTTTTAAAGAGGCTATTATCAGGCCTTACACATTTGAAAATGGCACCAATAAATGAAGCAGTTTTACACAAGGCATGGGTCAGGCACACAATGAATTGTGCTTGTCATCATGAAACTCTATTATTGAATTTGATTTAAATTTCTTAGATGGCAATTTCTCCATGTAAATAAAATTGGAACTGATTGAGGAATTTTCCGTAGTTCACTTTTATTCTTACCTCTACCATGGATTTTTTGGGGTTGGATTGTGCAATCTCCATGTGAAATTTTTGTAGGTTGATTTTGATAGAAGTTTGTTTTACTGTGATTTAGCTTTTAGGATCTCTCTTGTGATGTGTATTACTTCGTTTAATGCATTTACACATAGCAGAGTTATGTTCATTTTTTGTGGGTTTCACATAACATTGATCCTTACCGCAAATGGTATAAATTAAGATCAAACTGCAAGTGGTCCACGGCGGCCACCATTGCTTCTGTAAGCTTGCCCCCTCTCATCTTGAAACTCACTTGCCGCCCTTTCATGTCAGGTTCACCTAAGATGTTGTGGATCAAGGGGTTTAAGAATGAGTGACAGCTGAGGTTTGCAGTGACCGATCCGGCCTGGTTACCAGAGTCCGTTTATTGAGCACACAAGCTTGCAAAATAGTATCTGATCTGGCTTCGTCACTGAATTCTGAAAGATGAGTACACGGGCATCTTAGATGCGAGTCAGTAAGCGTAGAATAAAGGAGAGAAGGATGACACCTTTTCATACACAAGAGGTAGAGAGTCGATTGTTCACACGAAATGAATAGACCAGTACAAAGAACACCCACACCCCAAATACAACAATGCCAAGTAATTGATTAAAGACAGACAAAATACAAAGAGATGGCTAAAGGCCAGAAAACAAAGCTCGGAGCTCAACAAACATGCTTTGGTGAGCCTCTATTCGGGAGCAAACGGGCTACTTACGTGAGCAAAGGCCTCACACGAACTAACCGAATAGCCAGAACGGAAAACCTAGAGAACATGACAACATGACTTCACAAATAGACAACACCTTTCCCTTCCAAAACAATTGATCCCTAAATAGTTTTCCTCTCCTCCTTTTATAGCTCAAGGAGGATTGGTTACATCAGTAGTTCTCACAACCATTTTTCTTATAGATTTACTTAAATCCCTCCCATCTCGTCCTATTATTCCTCCCCTCTTTTCAAGGGCTCATAAGTGCTAACAAAGCTATCTTCTCTTGTGGCACTTGATACCATATATGGCTTGAACCACCTTGCGAATTTTTGCGTCAATCAGTGTTGGTTGTCAAGGCTACTATCATGGACCAACACCCAATCACCTTCTTCAATCTTCCTCGATCTAAGTCGGTGCATCCGATTGAACCGTCCCTTGTTCTTCATTCATGCCTCCTTCACCCTCTCCCTTGCTCGCTCCACGCCCTCCAATAGCCTCTTGAGTTGTCGAATTCGTGCAGCCAATAGCTCCTCCCGATTCTTCTCGTTCGCCCAGTCTATTGCCATCCACAAGGTGATAGTCCTTTCTACCGGCATGATTGGCTTTTGTCCGAACATGAGCTCGGCCAGCATGTACCCCATTATCAAACTATGTGTAGTTCAGTCGGCCCACAACGCATACGACAAGAGTCCACACCTCCATGTATAATAAGGAGAGAACACCCTTATACAGAGTCCAACTATTATAATAAGTACTTAACATTCTTCAATAGCTCCACACCTCCATTTACAATGTGTTAGGTCACTACAAAGTCTAGCTAGAATAAGGAGAGAACACCCTTATATAGAGTCCAACAATTATAGTTTATATGAGCTAGAGTGCTATGGTCCTTTGCCAAATGTGTGTGTGTTGACATTTAATAAAATAAATTGGGCCGGGTTTGTAGTTTCCCATCATGTTAAGGCATTATCAATGTGGTATTGGTGATGTCGAGTTTCTAGCCCCTTGCCATGTTATCTACAAGGGCGATGAGGCAACCATTTGCCACATTGCAACAAAGGTAGTAACGACTAGTCAAAAACAAGGTCTCCTTCCATAGTGATTGTTGTGTACTTGGCCAAAGCCAACATTGGGTGTAACGATATACATATACATACACACACACACCACATTGTTGGTGATGATGCATGTCACAAACACCCTCATCCATGTTGATATCGAGATAGAAACACTACATTAACAGACACGTGGATATACAAATATCCACACAAACTACAATATTTACATAGGGTGAACATCATATGCATGTAATGGAAAGGAAGAAAAAAACAAATACATAACAAGAGAGAAGGGAAGAATATTGAAAAAAACAAAAGAATAGAGAAACGAAGATATCAACGCTCTCAAGTTGCTTGCCCCTTGATAAAAAAAGATGCACTCCATTAACTGCTCCCGAGCTAGGAATAAACAAAAAAGGAACAAGCAAACACAAGAAAAGAATAACCATGCTTGAATAGCAACTAAATAAAGCTTAGTTAACGTTTAAGCAAACCACCCAACCAACCCTTAGCGAAGGTGACAGATAGATATGAGTCCCTCGTTAGCATTCCATTCCACCGAGTTCATACATGCATCGTATATTGGCTTTGATAGAGGAAGAATGTGTGTCTAAAGCTAGATCTTTGCCAAATTGTCTTGAAAGTAAGTATGAAATATGCTAAGAATTAGGTAATTAAGTACGGGATAATTAGTACCTAATTATGTAATTAAGCTAAGCAGAAGATTAAGTGATATGTGTGTGTATGTGTGTGAGAGGAAGATACACTTATGAACAACGACAAGATGGGGGATGAGTAACTATATTAAATTAGCATCATCATCATCATCAAAAATACCCTCAATGAGGTATATATACATCTCATGTGCAAAGGTGCACATGTGTGAGTAGAATATAGGTACAACCGTGTAAGTCCTATATTAAATGACCTTGGGAGTGGAGGATCTAGAATATCCTACTTAAGTACAAAGATCCTATTTAAGGCATTATAGTCAACACTTCTAACTAGATTCTATCTAGGTAACTACGAAGTTACATGGTTGACCAACTAACAAAACTAAGTTGAGCTTGATCTCTCAACACGCCCCCTCAAGCTCATATGTGAGGTGTCTGACATCTGCTTTGGCTTTCGTCGACTTTGTGTGCTTCTGTCCGGCCTTCGGCTTTCTTTGGCCTTTCTGAGGCAATCTCAGTTCCTCCCCCTCAAGCCGGTGATGAAGGCTTGTAGAGTGTGGGTGAAGACCGACTACTTCCACCCATCGTGGGTTATGAGCCACTTCTATAGGGCTCTCGGGGCTTCCTTCCGACAAGGAGCTCGTATGGAGTTAGTTCATGCACTCCATTGGTGGTGCATCGATTCATGAGATAGATGGCCCAATAGAAGTTCGACATGTGCTCTTCATGTAACATGGCCCGTACTACCTCGAGTATTTGCCGATTCTTCCTTTCAGCGACACCATTTTGTTGGGGTGTGTGTCGGCATGAGAATTCTCTTCGAATGCCTTCACTTTGGAGGTAGGAGGTGAATTAGTCGAAGAAGAAATCCTTTCCTCCATCTGATCGTAGGCATCAAATGTGCTAACTGATTTCTTTTTCGACTTGCCATTTGAGCTTTTGGAAGTGGGAGAACACTTCACTCTTCTTCTTCATCAGAAAGATCCACATGTAGCGAGAGTAGTCGTCGATGAAGGTGACGTAGTATCGGCATCTGTCGATCGTCGGTGTTTGAGACGATCCCCATACATCCGAGTGTATGATGTCAAGGAGGCCTTTGCTTGCATAGCTCTCCTTCAGGAATGAGAGTCAATGTTGTTTGCCGAGTTGACACGCTTCACATATTCGGTCGACTCAAATGTTGGATGTCCGATGACGACTCCCTTTGTTTGCATAGCTCGCAACCGTTGGAGGTTTATGTGGCCGATTCTCTTGTGTTACAACTCGATGCTTGTCTCGGTTTTGAGACCTTTAACATACATGGCCGATTTCACCTCGTTTGAATCGAGGATGAACATGCGACCGTCTCTCCGTCCCTTGGCTATGAGTCGGCCATCTTTCTCGATGAAACAACCTTCGTTGTTGAAGCGGACTTGCATGCCTTGCTCCATGATTTGGCCAACTGAGACCAAATTCTTCGTTATTGTGGGCACGTGCAAAACATTCTAGATGCAAGTTTGCTCGCCTTCTTTCCCGAATGGGACATTGTCGATGTGTCGAATGGGATGTGTGGTGTCGTCTCCTGTCTCTATGAAGCCGGGTCGGTTCGGCGTTCTTATGTCACGAATCCATTCTTGGTGTGACGTCATATGATGCGAAGCGCCGGAGTTGACGAACCACACGTCTTCCGAGTTGGAGGTGCTTGTGGAGTTGGGGACCGACATACATTTCACTTTATGTCTCATCATGAATAGACCATCATAGTCATCATATTCAGAGTTGTTGGCATAGTTTGTGAGTTGTCGGATTGTCGAAGCCGACTCGCTTCTCTTTTTCTGACACTCCTCTTCGCGGTGGCCGATTTTGCCGCAATAGTTGCAAGCAATGGGCCACTTTTGCCGATCTTTTTTGCCATGGAAGCTCCCCCTTCTTCCGAAGGTTCCTTGATGCCTTCCGTCTTGTTGTCAAAGGTTTGGGTCGAATCGACCTCGTCCTTGGCCACCATCTGAATTTGAGAAGAACATTTGTCCTTCTGATGTCTTGGTTTTGGTTTGGACGTGGTTCTCTTCAACCATTAGCATTGATTGAAGGTCAAAGAACGAAGGAGGGTTTTCCCTCCCCAAGATTGTCGTCATCAACGAGTTGAATCGTTGTGCAAGGCCACCCAAGCATACTTGAACCATCTCGTCTTTGTCAACATTTATTTTGATGGAGCCAAGCGAGTTGCAAATGCTCTTGATCTTGGCAGTGAAATCTGACATGGACATGTCTTTTTGCCGAATGTTGCTCAACTCTTGTTGGAGTTGAAGCTTTCGGGCAGTCGTGTTGGCGGCAAACATTTTCTTTAAGTTCTCCCACGCCTCTTTGGGCGGCTTGGCGTCTCAAATGTGGCTAAGCATGTGGTCGAATACACATATTGCCAAGAAATACATGACTCGACTTGCCGCTTGCTCCCATGTTGAGTAGTCGGCGTTCTTTGGGTTGGGCCGATTTTCTTGAGTGTCGTTGATGTAGCTCCAATACCCTTGGCTGACGAGGTATTGGGTCATCTTGTACTCCCAAGATGAATAATTGCTTCGGTCTAGCTTTTCACTAGGGAGTGAGCTACCCATTTGTGTGTTCATTTTGATGTAGTGTCTTCCTTTTTCGCTTTTCTTCCATCGATCAAGTACTCGTGCTACGTAGCGGCACTATGGTAGCGGATAGCCGAATTTTGTTGTCGGCGTCTCAAACACACAATCACAGAGTCGATTGGGCTTAGTGGATTTTCTAAACCACATGCTTTGATACCATGTTAAGAATTAGGTAATTAACTACGGGTTAATTAGCACCTAATTATGTGATTAAGTTAAGCGGAAAATTAAGTGATATGTGTGTGAGAGGAAAAGAGAGAGGAAGATACACTTATGAACAACGACAAGATGGGGGATGAGTAATTATATTAAATTAGCATCATTATCATCAAAAATACCCTCAATGAGGTATATATACATCTCATGTGCAAAGGTGCACATGTGTGAGTAGAATATAGGTACAACCGTGTAAGTCCTATATTGAATGACCTTGGGCGTGGAGGATCTAGAATATCCTACTTAAGTACAAGGTCCTATTTAAGGCGTTATAGTCAACACTTCTAACTAGATTCTATCTAGGTAACTACGAAGTTACATGGTTGACTAACTAACTAAACTAAGTTGAGCTTGATCTCTCAACCAAATAAGGTATTGATTCCCTTCAGGAAGGTAGCTAGTCTTCTTATATAAGCCCAAACCTTGGGCCTAGGCCCTTGTCTATTTCACACTTGATTTCTTTATTATTGGTGGTAAAGTAATGAAACTCTGTAAAGTTATCGCGAACCCTAGGATTGATAATAACTCAATCTTTACCCTTCATTCCTCATTATTTAGCCCACACATAAGCCTAAAGTTCTTGAACTATGATTATGGTTATGCTCATAAGTAGAGCTTTTAATATAGAGTAGTTGCCTCCCCTTCTTAGGAGAAAACACATACAATATGATATGTTTATTCGGTCCCATACGTCAAAATTCTTCTCCTCATCAACAGTAAAAAATCTACCCTAATGTAATCTCTCTCTCTCTCTCTCTCTCTCTCTCTCTCTCTAGAAAAAATACATAATTATATTGTGAAATGCACGCAAGAGATCAAAACCCCTAGTTAGCTTCTTACTTCTTACTAAATTTATAGTTTATATAAAGGTACCCATTTGGGTTGGCTTAGCTAAAAAGGGTGTGCTAAAAGGGTGCCACAAAGGAACACATGCACACCACACTTCCCCGCTGAGAGAAACAAGACATTGAGGAGCAGGAACATGAGTAGTGGCTTGTCGAATGAGGGGGAGCATATGTTGGAGATAGAGCTCCCAAGTGGCATTATCCATGTTGGTAGGTTTTGAATAGACATCAATGGACGATTCTGGTGGGGGGTGAGGGTTACGCCAATAGAGTGCTCGAAAGAGGATTAATCCATGTTGACACCTATACGGATGTATTGTAGGCGTGGGTGATGAAAGGCAAGATTTGATCCCAGGTTTTGTGGCATGAATCAATGTAAGCGGCAATATCCTTCTTGAGGGTCTTGTTGAGGCGTTTGGTGCAGTCATTTGTCTGAGGATGGTATGGGGACGTAAACATCTGTTGGACACTGAGTTGAGCTGCAATGGCGTCGAGGACATCCCCGCGGAACTGTCAACCCAGATAGTTGGACGGGGCTAGTGACGAAAAACAAGCTAGCAATTGACAAATAAAGATCAATCGCTCTTGTGGACTGAGAGCCACTTGGACTTGGATGAGGTGGGGGACAGGAGAGCTATAGGCGGAAAGAGATCAATCGCTCATGTGGATTGAGGGCCACCTGGACTTATGAGCATAACCATAATCATAGTTCAAGAACTTGAGGGCTATAGGCGGATAGAGATCAATCGCTCATGTGGACTAAGGGCCACCTGGTCTTGGTTGAGGTGGGGGATAGGAGGGCTATCGTGTCAAAGGGGGATCGGGGAAACTCGTTGGACAAGAAGTTAGTGGGCAACCTAAGATGAGGGGGAAGAGGTGGATGCTTGGATGTGGGGGATTGGTACCCCGCATCTCCACCAATATGTGAAATGCACATAAGAGATCAAAACTAGCCTAGTTAGCTTCTTACTTCTTACTCAATTTATAGTTCATACAAAGGTACCCATTTGGGTTGGCTTAACTAAAAACGGTGTGCTAAAAGGGTGGCACAAAGGAACATATGCACACCACAATATCAAATTTGAATAATATTGAGTGTAAAAATTCTACAATGGTATTGTTTGAGCGGTGTCACCACTACATGGGCAGTAGGACATGTTTAATCACCACTCGACTCTCTTTCTCTCTCTATTTAATATACCTTTTGGTACTAAGTTTTTTTATAATTTGATCAACATTACCTTTATTGGCGTTGTAGAGTAAATGTGCATGCATGCGCTACTCGAGCATGACCATGGGGGACATGAACTAGGGAGAGCATGATGTTGTGGGAGAAGACTTTTAATCCCCTTCAATGGTTTTCTTGTGTAATTTCTCCTCTTGTGAAGTAGTGTTGCCAAGATCAAGGATTTGATTCGAGTCGAGGAAAGTCTAAACTTGAGGAAAGCTTAGACTCAAATCAAGGAAAGCTTAGACGCAAGTCGAGGAAAACCCAGAGTTGAGTTATATTTTCACCTTTCTTTGGTGTTGATTCGACAACCCTCAGTCTCACCTCGATTACACTCAACCAATTAACATGAGATTAGGACTACATACACTAATTCAACAAGACCTAGATTAAAACCCAAACTTTAGTTTTCACAAGAGAAATTCCGTTTACGAAATAGGATTTACATATCAATTACAAAATAATCACATGATTAAGAGAACAATATCTACGATGGTTTTTCGTTGAAAATATTAATAACCCGATTGTGTGCCAACCAAGACTCGAACTCTATAATATTTTCCCACAATATATATAGCCTTAACCATTTGAATAAGTACTTATATTAATGTTAATATATAAATTAAATTCTATATCATTTTTATTGTAATCTATAGCCTTAACCATTTGTCCCCCATTTGAATACTTATATTAATATTTCATATCTCCATATGTAAATTTTAGTAGTTCTCCACTTTCCCCTTATTTTCTATTTTCTACATTTAGGCCCGTCGGGCCGCCACATCACAACATCCACCCACACCAAACCCCACATCCCCCAATATGTGCCAAGAAAGGTGTGGGCGAATGTCGTGATGTGGCGTGTCCAAAAGTAGAAAATAGAGAATAAGGAGGAAAGCGGACAACCACAAAAATGTGAATATGTACATATGAAAACACTATTTAATAAGTAAAGGTTTATAGCCAAATGTTGAAGGTTATATATTGTGGGAAAAAAGGGGGCAATATTCAAGCATGTGGATAAGGTATTAATTCGTTAATTTTTTTTGATGAAAAAGGCATAGATGAGGTTTAAATGTGATTGGTTGATAGGTGCCTCTCTCAGTTTAAAAAAGGAAAAGGAGGGCTCATTTTGGTTCGGCAAGGTATTGGGATTTTAGTGCGTTTTGTGAAAGCTTGTTGCGGCTCCTTCTTCTTTTCTTCTTTCTTGAGTTTAGCGTTTCTTGTGTGCAGTGCAAGAGTAAATAGTGGGCCACCTCTTTCTTCTTATTGACTAGGGATATTTTCTTGAATTTCTTCTTGCTTGAGAATTAGACGAAGGATGGAAAAAGGGAAATATTGAAGAATGGGAGGAGAGAGGGCATGGAAGCTATGGCAACAAAAGGTGGGATGATTGTTGTTTGTGAGCTCAGGCCACCAAAACTAAGAATCGCACTTTCTAGTTTACCTCTCATTTCCTTGTAACCATTTCTTTGTGGTTATTTCTTGCATCCACCATTGCAAAAACTCCTCACAATCATTATCGTGATTATATTGTACTCATGATGTAACCCTATTTTGTAAAGGGATTTTTCTAGTAAAACTAGAGTTTTAGGTCTTATTGTAATAGATAAGTGCACTTAGCCATAATCTAGTACCAACCATTTGAGAGCTACGGTGGTGTGGGGAGCGAGGTTGAATCACAATGCCAACGAAGGGAGAAGGATTTCCTCAATTCTAGTCTCAACTTTTGTGGACTTTATCTAGCTCTTTTTGACTTAAAGTTCCCTGAGCCTATTTTTGCAGAAGGGCTAATTATTGAAAAAGGCAATCACACAAGGGAAACTCATGAGGGGAGTTGCTTCTCTGAGGTTCCCCGTGGACCCACTTGAGTACCATACGCACACGCATCACCACGACATCGAAACCTTTGTCGGGCAACAAAAATGTTGGCTCATCACCATTAGTGAATTGGTGGGGAAATGTGGCATATGTCTACAGTACCCTATGAAGGTGTAGGGCTAGTTATGTTTGAGAACTCACCCCATATATTGGCTCATGTATACCCATTGACAACATTATTTGGATAAGAATTCTCTACCGATATTGTGGAAAACCTGAACCTATGTTCCACTCTTGCTCCCAACAAGGGAAGTGGGGCAACAAGTGGCCATGATCAACATAGTAGACTAGCCGAGAATCAACAATTTCCAATTTTAGCAAGAGCCATGCATCTGAAACATCAACCTCTACGATAATGTATATCTCATTAGCGGCTTAACCAAATTTCTAGTTGAAACATGGATTGAGTCTTGAGCCACATCAACAATGCCTAATGATAAAAGTGCGGGAATGTCGATTATTCCCAAAAATTGCCGGCTTTCTAGTGTAAGCAATCGATTGGTATTCTCCTCTATGGGGGTGCAATTATGCATAAAAACATTTTCATTTCTTCTTTGAGGGGGACCACATCACGAAGAGTTTGTTGCTTCTTTGGCTGACGCACCTTTTTGTTGTTGTTGTTGTTGCATCAATGATTCTTGCGGTTGAATTACCAGGAGCTCTCAATAACCATGCATGGCATGTTCGATTCAACATCTCGAGATGATGTCTGAAGTCCAACTTTCCAATGATGCCATTTGCCACATTATAGAGATGGGGTAATAATTAATACAATGCAAAGGCTCGTACGAGAAAGCCATAACTCATATAAGCAAGCACGCAACCTGGGTTGTGGGTGGTGTGGTATGGGTCCCACTGTCCCACCGTGACATAACACTACGTGCAATCCATTATGACGGAGATTATAGAGGATTTGGGTCAGAAGGCCCCACGCAATGGAGGAGACCGAATCCTACCCCGAGGAATGAGAAAATAATCAACAACTAATAATGGATTAGTTGACCAATTAATGAAAGATTTAGGGGGAAAAAATGCATAAAAAGGAGAGGCTGTTTAATTTGCACTCCTTTAATTAGCCAGATTACTTACTTAATTAACTAATCATGTACTTAATTAATTTAGTTTATTAATCTTTTGGTTTTCCTGTTTTCGTTATCACGTTTTGCAAGACAGCGAAAACGGCTTCTGCTTCTGCTTCTGGTCTTCGCCATCGCCATCGCCATCGCCATCGCCATCTCCATCGCTCTCGCTCTTCAGCCCCTCCTCCCACTGAACCAATCCCCAGAAATGATTGAAAGAAACACCACCACCGCCGTAATCACAGGAATCACTGGACCTCAGAGAAGTAGCCCTAATCCTATTCCATCCTGAATAAGAAAGGCATAGCTGTTAATGATCCTTTCGCAATCGAAACCCTAATCCTAACAATAAAACTATCCCTATCCCTAGCTTCACTTCTTCATCTCAGAGACTTCTCTGATGGCTACCACAATTACACCCCCTCTCGATGTGAGTCTATGATTTGTCACATTTTTCTGATCTTTGTTTCTTTCTTTTGCAGATCTCTCACTCATGTTCTCATTGTTTCATTACAGATTGATTCTGAGATGCTAGTTGCTCCGCGTGCTACAGATGTAAATGATGCTGAACCGATGGAAGGTATTCTCACATAATTTTCGTTGGTCAATTTTATTTTTTGTTGTAACAACACAAGAAATTGTGTGTATATAGAGAGATGGCATAGTCTCTCTCTCTCTCTCTCTATATATATATATACATACATACATATATCATGTTGAAAATGAAGATGTTGAGCCCCCAATTCATAGAACTAATATAAGATATAGTATCCCCTAAAAAACCGAAATCAGAGTCGGTTAATAGTTCATTTTCTTGGAAAAATGTGTGAGAGTGATATCCAGAAGATGTAGAACCCAGACTGGGCAGAACTGTCACAAGGCCTAGTAATTCCCCCGGACACATTTGCTCAAGTTATCATTTTGTTAGAAAAGCATCTGTGAGAGAGAGATAGACACAATATGTTAAACCCCAATTGAGCAGGATTAACGCAAGACATGCTATTTCCACCTCACAGATTTGGTCAATATTTTAATTTTGTTTGAAAAACATTTGTGTGAGACATATAAACACAATGTGTAGAACCCCAATTGAGTAGGACTAACACATGAGATAATATTTATATAGAGAGAACATCTATAGATATAGAGATAGATTATCTAGATCTATATGTAGCTATTATGTAACACACGTCATTTGACAGAGAGATACTAAATATGTATAAGATAGTGTTTAAAAAGAGAGAATACACGTTTGCTAACATGTTGGAAACACAGGTAAGAGATTGACACTTAAGATGTGAAAATCCAGTTGTGTAGAATCAATGCAAGTGATAGCATTTAATGCAGAGAGAACTTGTTGACTTATGAAGAGAGATGATTTGGATACTTGGTATGGCAGCTGATTGTGTCAAAAATTGAAGAAAAGATATGGATCCATATATAGCTAACTTGTAGCACAGAAAGAAAGATATTCTAACGTCTTTTAAGAGGCCAAAATGGCCTATAAGGCCAAACAAGAGATTACATATGCAAAGAAGAATAGAGAGCTCAAGTTGCTATATATATGCAAAGAAGAGTAGAGAGCTCAAGTTGCTATATATATGCAGAGAGAGAGAGAGAGAGAGAGAGAGAGAGAGAATAGATATTTTATTATCCATGATGAGCTCAAATTTGACCTATGGAACCAAATCAACATATCATCTTGTATGTGACTGCTCCCAAAGGAGGGGATATACTACTCTGTAGTAAAAACTCTCAATGTGAAAATAATGTACGCATGTATGTGCTGACACTTCTTGGTGGAAATAGTCATCATATGTCTCGCAAATTGCCTTATATGTTGAGCATGCGATAAGTAAGTAATATTTGTCCCCTACTAGGTTTTCATTGCATACCTTGTATATCTTCATGTTTGCATGATGATTCCATGATCCAGAGAGAGACAAAGAGCGCTAACATGAGAAAAGCATCAAAGAGAGAGGAAATGAAATGTCATGCTAACATCAGCACTACCCTTGAAACCCGAGTCACAATCATAATATGATACATACCGATGTTAGATCAAAGTCTAAAAAAGACCTTTAGTAGAGGCCAAAATTGGCCTATGAGACAATTCATCTAAACAAAGGACAAAAGAGTACATGAAAGAAGAACCTAATTATCTAATATAGAAATCTGATGATTTATAGTATTAGAAGCTCATGATGATGCTATATGAAATGAGTGTACAAGCATGATATGCATGCCGACTTGACTATGTGCACCCATTGAAGGAAGATCAGGTACATTATGTGGAAAGGCTACAAAATATGGTTCGCATGTCTGAGGATAGGCAAGTTGCTCATTCCTCCATGAATCGTGTGTGACAAATTGAGATCTTTATGTATAACCCCAAATTTGTAAAACCAGCACAAGAGATTGTATTTATTTAGAGAGAGAGAAGTGGTGCTAAATACATAGAATTTATAGATCCCTATATAGTTAACAAGTTGGAAAAGCATGCATCAGAAGAGAGAAACACAC